>NC_134834.1:6660883-6741448 GCF_004210375.1 Tachypleus tridentatus
GTTTAATCCTGAAAATATGACATAGAAGAGGTTTAATCCTGAGAATTTGACATAGAAAGAGAAGTTTAATCCTGAAAATTTGACATAGAAAAGATGTTTTAATCTGAAATATGACATAGAAAGGAGTTTAATCCTGAGAATTTGACATAGAAGGGTTTAATCAAAATATTGACATAGAAAGAGGTTTAATCACGAGAATATGACATAGAAAGAGGTTTAATCCTGAAAATATGACATGAAGAGTTTAATCCTGACAATGTATGATGACATAGAAAGGAGGTTTAATCCTGAGAATATGACATAGAAAGAGGTTTAATCTGAAAATATGACATAGAAAGAGTTTAATCTGAAAATATAACATAGAAAAAAGGTTTAATCCTGAAATATGACATAGAAAGAGGTTTAATCCTGAAAATAACATAGAAAGAGGAGGTTTAATCCTGAAAATATGACATAGAAAGAGGTTTAATCCTGAGAATTTGACATAGAAAGAGGTTTAATCCTGAGAATGACATAGAAGAGTTTAATCCTGAGAATATGACATAGAAAGTTTTAATCCAGAAATATGACATAGAAAGAGGTTTAATCCAAAATATGACGAAAAGGGTTTAATCCTGAAATATGACATAGAAAGAGGTTTAATCTGAAAATATGACATAGAAAGGTTTAATCCTGAGATTATGACATAGAAAGTTTAATCAGAAATATGACATAGAAAGAGGTTTAATCCTGAAAATATGACATAGAAAGAAGAGGTTTAATCCTGAGAATATGACATAGAAAGAGGTTTAATCCTGAAAATATGACATAGAAAGTTTAATCCTGAGAATATGACATAGAAGAAAGGGTTTAATCCTGAAAATATGACATAGAAAGAGGTTTAATCCAAAAGAGAATGACATAGAAAGAGGTTTAATCCTGAGAATATGACATAGAAAGAGGTTTAATTAAGAAATTACCAAAAGGATTTAATCTGAAAACATAGAAATAGATTAGAGGTTTAATCAAGAAAAATAGGTTACTGTTGTTGGAGAATGAAGTCCTAGAGATCTTAAACACAAATTTATTAAAATACATTTAAAGATAATCAAAATTCTAGATGAATAGAACTTTAGACACAGAGCTTACTAGTTCCACAAGAACAAAATAGACTTTAGAAACAGAGCTTACCAGTTCCCACAAGATGAAATATAGACTTTAGAAAGGAGAGACTTACTAGTTCCCACAAGACAGAGGTATAGACTTTAGAAACAAGAGCTTACTAGTTCCCACAAGACAAATATAGACTTTAGAAACAGAGCTTACTAGTTTACACCAACCAGACAAATATAGAGTTTAGAAACAGAGCTTACTAGTTCCCACCAGACAAATATAGAGTTTAGGAAACAAGAGCTTACTAGTTCCCACCAGACAAATATAGAGTTTAGAAACAGATCTTACTAGTTCCCAACAGAGACAAATATAGACTTTAAGACAACAGAGCTTACTAGTTCCCACCAGACAAATATAGAGTTTAGAAACAAGAGCTTACTAGTTCCCACAAGACTAAATATAGACTTTAGAAACAGAGCTTACTAGTTCCCACAAGAAATATAGACTTTAGGAAACAGAGCTACTAGGTTCCCCAAGACAAATACTAGAGTTTCCAGAAACAGAGCTTACTAGTTCCCACAAGACAAATATAGAGTTTAGAAACAGAGCTTACTAGTTCCACAAGACAAATATAGACTTTAGAAACAGAGCTTACTAGTTCCCACAAGACAAAAATATAGGTTTAGAAACAAGAGCTTACTAGTTCCCACAAGACAAATATAGACTTTAGAAACAGAGCTTACTAGTTCCCACAAGACAAATATAGACTTTAGAAACAGAGCTTACTAGTTCCCACAAGACAAATATAGACTTTAGAAACAGAGCTTACTAGTTCCCACAAGACAAATATAGACTTTAGAAACAGAGCTTACTAGTTCCCACAAGACAAATATAGAGTTTAGAAACAGAGCTTACTAGTTCTCCACAAGACAAATATAGAGTTTAGAAACAGAGCTTACTAGTTCTCACAAGACAAATATAGACTTTAGAAACAGAGCTTACTAGTTCTCACAAGACAAATATAGACTTTAGAAACAGAGCTTACTAGTTCTCACAAGACAAATATAGACTTTAGAAACAGAGCTTACTAGTTCCCACAAGACAAATATAGACTTTAGAAACAGAGCTTACTAGTTCCCACAAGACAAATATAGACTTTAGAAACAGAGCTTACTAGTTCCCACAAGACAAATATAGACTTTAGAAACAGAGCTTACTAGTTCCCACAAGACAAATATAGACTTTAGAAACAGAGCTTACTAGTTCCCACAAGACAAATATAGACTTTAGAAACAGAGCTTACTAGTTCCCACAGACAAATATAGAGTTTAGAAACAGAGCTTACTAGTTCCCACAGACAAATATAGAGTTTAGAAACAGAGCTTACTAGTTCCTACAAGACAAATATAGAGTTTAGAAACAGAGCTTACTAGTTCCCACAAGACAAATATAGAGTTTAGAAACAGAGCTTACTAGTTCCCACAAGACAAATATAGTTTAGAAACAGAAATTACTAGTTCCCACAAGACAAATATAGAGTTTAGAAACAGAGCTTACTAGTTCCCACAAGACAAATATAGAGTTTAGAAACAGAGCTTACTAGTTCCCACAAGACAAATATAGACTTTAGAAACAGAGCTTACTAGTTCCCACAAGACAAATATAGACTTTAGAAACAGAGCTTACTAGTTCCCACAAGACAAATATAGACTTTAGAAACAGAGCTTACTAGTTCCCACAAGACAAATATATAGAGCTTACTAGTTAGAAACAGAAACAGAGCTTACTAGTTCCCACAAGACAAATATAGACTTTAGAAACAGAGCTTACTAGTTCCCACAAGACAAATATAGACTTTAGAAACAGAGCTTACTAGTTCCCACCAGACAAATATAGACTTTAGAAACAGAGCTTACTAGTTCCCACAAGACAAATATAGACTTTAGAAACAGAGCTTACTAGTTCCCACAAGACAAATATAGACTTTAGAAACTAGAGCTTACTAGTTCCCACAAGACAAATATAGAGTTTAGAAACAGAGCTTACTAGTTCCCACAAGACAAATATAGACTTTAGAAACAGAGCTTACTAGTTCCCACAAGACAAATATAGACTTTAGAAACAGAGCTTACTAGTTCCCACAAGACAAATATAGACTTTAGAAACAGAGCTTACTAGTTCCCACAAGACAAATATAGACTTTAGAAACAGAGCTTACTAGTTCCCACAAGACAAATATAGAGTTTAGAAACAGAGCTTACTAGTTCCCACAAGACAAATATAGACTTTAGAAACAGAGCTTACTATTTCCCACAAGACAAATATAGACTTTAGAAACAGAGCTTACTAGTTCCCACAAGACAAATATAGACTTTAGAAACAGAGCTTACTAGTTCCCACAAGACAAATATAGACTTTAGAAACAGAGCTTACTAGTTCCCACAAGACAAATATAGACTTTAGAAACAGAGCTTACTAGTTCCCACAAGACAAATATAGACTTTAGAAACAGAGCTTACTAGTTCCCACAGACAAATATAGACTTTAGAAACAGAGCTTACTAGTTCCCACAAGACAAAATATAGACTTTAGAAACAGAGCTTACTAGTTCCACAAGAGACAAATATAGGTTTAGAAACAGAGCTTACTAGTTCCTACAGACAAATATAGAGTTTAGAAACAGAGCTTCACACTAGTTCCTACAAGACAAATATAGAGTTTAGAAACAGAGCTTACTAGTTCCAAGACAAAATATAGAGTTTAGAAACAGAGCTTACTAGTTCCCACAAGACAAATATAGAGTTTAGAAAGAGCTTACTAGTTCTAGACAAATATAGAGTTTAGAAACAGAGCTTACTAGTTCCCACAAGACAAATATAGACTTTAGAAACAGAGCTACTAGTTCACAAGACAAATATAGACTTTAGAAACAGAGCTTACTAGTTCCAAGAGAAATATAGACTTTAGAAACAGAGCTTACTTTCCACAAGACAAATATAGAGGTTAGAAACAGAAGCTTACTAGTTCCCACAAGACAAATATAGACTTTAGAAACAGAGCTTACTAGTTCCCACCAGACAAATATAGAGTTTAGAAACAGAGCTTACTAGTTCCCACAGACAAATATAGAGTTTAGAAACAGAGCTTACTAGTTCCCACAAGACAAATAGACTTTGAAACAGAGCTTACTAGTTCCACCAGACAAATATAGAGTTTAGAAACAGAGCTTACTAGTTCCACAAGACAAATATAGAGTTTAGAAACAGAGCTTACTAGTTCCCACAAGACAAATATAGACTTTAGAAACAGAGCTTACTAGTTCCCACAAGACAAATATAGGACTTTAGAAACAGAGCTTACTAGTTCCCACAAGACAAATATAGACTTTAGAAACAGAGCTTACTAGTTCCCACAGACAAATATAGAGTTTAGAAACAGAGCTTACTAGTTCCTACAAGACAAATATAGAGTTTAGAAACAGATCTTACTAGTTCCTACAAGACAAATATAGAGTTTAGAAACAGAGCTTACTAGTTCCCACAAGACAAATATAGAGTTTAGAAACAGAGCTTACTAGTTCCCACAAGACAAATATAGAGTTTAGAAACAGAGCTTACTAGTTAGACACAGAGCTTACTAGTTCCCCAAGACAAAAATAGACTTTAGAAACAGAGCTTACCAGTTCCACAAGACAAATATAGACTTTAGAAACAGAGCTTACTAGTTCCACAAGACAAATATAGACTTTAGAAACAGAGCTTACTAGTTCCCACAAGACAAATATAGACTTTGAAACACAAGAACTTACTAGTTCCCACCAGACAAATATAGAGTTTAGAAACAGAGCTTACTAGTTCCCACCAGACAAATATAGACTTTAGAAACAGAGCTTACTAGTTCCCACCAGACAAATATAGAGTTTAGAAACAAATATAGAGTTTAGAAACAGAGCTTACTAGTTCCCACCAGACAAATATAGAGTTTAGAAACAGAGCTTACTAGTTCCCACCAGACAAATATAGAGTTTAGAAACAGATCTTACTAGTTCCAAAGACAAATATAGACTTTAGAAACAGAGCTTACTAGTTCCCACAGACAAATATAGAGTTTAGAAACAGAGCACTAGTTCCCACAAGACAAATATAGACTTTAGAAACAGAGCTTACTAGTTCCCACAAGAGAAATATAGACTTTAGAAACAGAGCTTACTAGTTCCCACAAGACAAATATAGAGTTTAGACACAGAGCTTACTAGTTCCCACAAGACAAAAATAGAGTTTAGAAACAGAGCTTACCAGTTCCCACAAGACAAAATATAGACTTTAGAAACAGAGCTTACTAGTTCCCACAAGACAAATATAGACTTTAGAAACAGGGCTTACTAGTTCCCACAAGACAAATATAGACTTTAGAAACAGAGCTTACTAGTTCCCACCAGACAAATATAGAGTTTAGAAACAGAGCTTACTAGTTCCCACCAGACAAATATAGACTTTAGAAACAGAGCTTACTAGTTCCCACCAGACAAATATAGACTTTAGAAACAGATCTTACTAGTTCCCACAAGACAAATATAGACTTTAGAAACAGAGCTTACTAGTTCCCACCAGATATAGAGTTTAGAAACAGAGCTTACTAGTTCCCACAAGACAAATATAGACTTTAGAAACAGAGCTTACTAGTTCTCACAAGACAAATATAGAGTTTAGAAACAGAGCTTACTAGTTCTCACAAGACAAATATAGAGTTTAGAAACAGAGCTTACTAGTTCTCAGAAGACAAATATAGAGTTTAGAAACAGAGCTTACTAGTTCCCACAAGACAAATATAGACTTTAGAAACAGAGCTTACTAGTTCCCACAAGACAAATATAGACTTTAGAAACAGAGCTTACTAGTTCCCACAAGACAAATATAGACTTTAGAAACAGAGCTTACTAGTTCCCACAAGACAAATATAGACTTTAGAAACAGAGCTTACTAGTTCCCACAAGACAAATATAGACTTTAGAAACAGAGCTTACTAGTTCCCACAAGACAAATATAGACTTTAGAAACAGAGCTTACTAGTTCCCACAAGACAAATATAGAGTTTAGAAACAGAGCTTACTAGTTCCCACAAGACAAATATAGAGTTTAGAAACAGAGCTTACTAGTTCCCACAAGACAAATATAGAGTTTAGAAACAGAGCTTACTAGTTCCCACAAGACAAATATAGACTTTAGAAACAGAGCTTACTAGTTCCCACAAGACAAATATAGACTTTAGAAACAGAGCTTACTAGTTCCCACAAGACAAATATAGACTTTAGAAACAGAGCTTACTAGTTCCCACAAGACAAATATAGACTTTAGAAACAGAGCTTACTAGTTCCCACAAGACAAATATAGACTTTAGAAACAGAGCTTACTAGTTCCCACAAGACAAATATAGAGTTTAGAAACAGAGCTTACTAGTTCCCACAAGACAAATATAGAGTTTAGAAACAGAGCTTACTAGTTCCCACAAGACAAATATAGAGTTTAGAAACAGAGCTTACTAGTTCCCACAAGACAAATATAGACTTTAGAAACAGAGCTTACTAGTTCCCACAAGACAAATATAGAGTTTAGAAACAGAGCTACTAGTTCCCACAAGACAAATATAGACTTTAGAAACAGAGCTTACTAGTTCCCAAGACAAATATAGACTTTAGAAACAGAGCTTACTAGTTCCCACAAGACAAATATAGAGTTTAGAAACAGAGCTTACTAGTTCCCACAAGACAAATATAGAGTTTAGAAACAGAGCTTACTAGTTCCCACAAGACAAATATAGACTTTAGAAACAGAGCTTACTAGTTCCCACAAGACAAATATAGAGTTTAGAAACAGAGCTTACTAGTTCCCACAAGACAAATATAGACTTTAGAAACAGAGCTTACTTCCACCAGACAAATATAGAGTTTAGAAACAGAGCTTACTAGTTCCCACAAGACAAATATAGACTTTAGAAACAGAGCTTACTAGTTCCCACAAGACAAATATAGACTTTAGAAACAGAGCTTACTAGTTCCCACAAGACAAATATAGAGTTTAGAAACAGAGCTTACTAGTTCCCACAAGACAAATATAGACTTTAGAAACAGAGCTTACTAGTTCCCACAAGACAAATATAGACTTTAGAAACAGAGCTTACTAGTTCCCACAAGACAAATATAGAGTTTAGAAACAGAGCTTACTAGTTCCCACAAGACAAATATAGAGTTTAGAAACAGAGCTTACTAGTTCCCACAAGACAAATATAGAGTTTAGAAACAGAGCTTACTAGTTCCCACAAGACAAATATAGACTTTAGAAACAGAGCTTACTAGTTCCCACAAGACAAATATAGACTTTAGAAACAGAGCTTACTAGTTCCCACAAGACAAATATAGACTTTAGAAACAGAGCTTACTAGTTCCCACAAGACAAATATAGAGTTTAGAAACAGAGCTTACTAGTTCCCACAAGACAAGACAAATATAGAGTTTAGAAACTTTAGAGCTTACTAGTTCCCACAAGACAAATATAGAGTTTAGAAACAGAGCTTACTAGTTCCCACAAGACAAATAGATAGAGTTCCTACAAGACAAATTAGAAACAGAGCTTACTAGTTCCCACAAGACAAATATAGAGTTTAGAAACAGAGCTTACTAGTTCCCACAAGACAAATATAGACTTTAGAAACAGAGCTTACTAGTTCCCACAAGACAAATATAGACTTTAGAAACAGAGCTTACTAGTTCCCACAAGACAAATATAGACTTTAGAAACAGAGCTTACTAGTTCCCACAAGACAAATATAGACTTTAGAAACAGAGCTTACTAGTTCCCACAAGACAAATATAGACTTTAGAAACAGAGCTTACTAGTTCCCACAAGACAAAATATAGATAGAAACAGAGGCAGAGCTTACTAGTTCCCACAAGACAAATATAGACTTTAGAAACAGAGCTTACTAGTTCCCACAAGACAAATATAGACTTTAGAAACAGAGCTTACTAGTTCCCACAAGACAAATATAGACTTTAGAAACAGAGCTTACTAGTTCCCACAAGACAAATATAGACTTTAGAAACAGAGCTTACTAGTTCCCACAAGACAAATATAGACTTTAGAAACAGAGCTTACTAGTTCCCACAAGACAAATATAGACTTTAGAAACAGAGCTTACTAGTTCCCACAAGACAAATATAGACTTTAGAAACAGAGCTTACTAGTTCCCACAAGACAAATATAGAGTTTAGAAACAGAGCTTACTAGTTCCCACAAGACAAATATAGAGTTTAGAAACAGAGCTTACTAGTTCCCACAAGACAAATATAGACTTTAGAAACAGAGCTTACTAGTTCCCACAAGACAAATATAGAGTTTAGAAACAGAGCTTACTAGTTCCCACAAGACAAATATAGAGTTTAGAAACAGAGCTTACTAGTTCCCACAAGACAAATATAGAGTTTAGAAACAGAGCTTACTAGTTCCCACAAGACAAATATAGACTTTAGAAACAGAGCTTACTAGTTCCCACAAGACAAATATAGAGTTTAGAAACAGAGCTTACTAGTTCCCACAAGACAAATATAGAGTTTAGAAACAGAGCTTACTAGTTCCCACAAGACAAATATAGAGTTTAGAAACAGAGCTTACTAGTTCCCACAAGACAAATATAGACTTTAGAAACAGAGCTTACTAGTTCCCACAAGACAAATATAGAGTTTAGAAACAGAGCTTACTAGTTCCCACAAGACAAATATAGAGTTTAGAAACAGAGCTTACTAGTTCCCACAAGACAAATATAGAGTTTAGAAACAGAGCTTACTAGTTCCCACAAGACAAATATAGAGTTTAGAAACAGAGCTTACTAGTTCCCACAAGACAAATATAGACTTTAGAAACAGAGCTTACTAGTTCCCACAAGACAAATATAGACTTTAGAAACAGAGCTTACTAGTTCCCACAAGACAAATATAGAGTTTAGAAACAGAGCTTACTAAGACAAATATAGAGTTTAGAAACAGAGCTTACTAGTTCCCACAAGACAAATATAGAGTTTAGAAACAGAGCTTACTAGTTCCTACAAGACAAATATAGACTTTAGAAACAGACAAGACAAATATAGAGTTTAGAAACAGAGCTTACTAGTTCCCACAAGACAAATATAGAGTTTAGAAACAGAGCTTACTAGTTCCCACAAGACAAATATAGAGTTTAGAAACAGAGCTTACTAGTTCCCACAAGACAAATATAGAGTTTAGAAACAGAGCTTACTAGTTCCCACAAGACAAATATAGAGTTTAGAAACAGAGCTTACTAGTTCCCACAAGACAAATATAGACTTTAGAAACAGAGCTTACTAGTTCCCACAAGACAAATATAGAGTTTAGAAACAGAGCTTACTAGTTCCCACAAGACAAATATAGAGTTTAGAAACAGAGCTTACTAGTTCCCACAAGACAAATATAGACTTTAGAAACAGAGCTTACTAGTTCCTACAAGACAAATATAGACTTTAGAAACAGAGCTTACTAGTTCCCACAAGACAAATATAGAGTTTAGAAACAGAGCTTACTAGTTCCCACAAGACAAATATAGAGTTTAGAAACAGAGCTTACTAGTTCCCACAAGACAAATATAGAGTTTAGAAACAGAGCTTACTAGTTCCCACAAGACAAATATAGACTTTAGAAACAGAGCTTACTAGTTCCCACAAGACAAATATAGACTTTAGAAACAGAGCTTACTAGTTCCCACAAGACAAATATAGACTTTAGAAACAGAGCTTACTAGTTCCACAAGACAAATATAGAGTTTAGAAACAGATCTTACTAGTTAGACTTTAGAAACAGAGCTTACTAGTTCCCACAAGACAAATATAGAGTTTAGAAACAGAGCTTACTAGTTCCCACAAGACAAATATAGAGTTTAGAAACAGAGCTTACTAGTTCTCACAAGACACTTTAGAAACAGAGCTTACTATCCACAAGATAAATATAGTTTAGAAACAGAGCTTACTAGTTCCCACAAGACAAATATAGAGTTTAGAAACAGAGCTTACTAGTTCAAATATAGAGTTTAGAAACAGAGCTTACTAGTTCCCACAAGACAAATATAGAGTTTAGAAACAGAGCTTACTAGTTTACAAGACAAATATAGACTTTAGCTTACTAGTTCCCACAAGACAAATATAGACTTTAGAAACAGAGCTTACTAGTTCCCACAAGACAAATATAGAGTTTAGAAACAGAGCTTACTAGTTCCCACAAGACAAATATAGACTTTAGAAACAGAGCTTACTAGTTCCCACAAGACAAATATAGAGTTTAGAAACAGAGCTTACTAGTTCCCACAAGACAAATATAGAGTTTAGAAACAGAGCTTACTAGTTCCCACAAGACAAATATAGAGTTTAGAAACAGAGCTTACTAGTTCCCACAAGACAAATATAGAGTTTAGAAACAGAGCTTACTAGTTCCCACAAGACAAATATAGAGTTTAGAAACAGAGCTTACTAGTTCCCACAAGACAAATATAGACTTTAGAAACAGAGCTTACTAGTTCCCACAAGACAAATATAGACTTTAGAAACAGAGCTTACTAGTTCCCACAAGACAAATATAGAGTTTAGAAACCTTACTAGTTCCCACAAGACAAATATAGAGTTTAGAAACAGAGCTTACTAGTTCCCACAAGACAAATATAGACTTTAGAAACAGAGCTTACTAGTTCCCACAAGACAAATATAGAGTTTAGAAACAGAGCTTACTAGTTCCCACAAGACAAATATAGACTTTAGAAACAGAGCTTACTAGTTCCCACAAGACAAATATAGACTTTAGAAACAGAATATAGACAAATATACTTTAGAAACAGAGCTTACTAGTTCCCACAAGACAAATATAGACTTTAGAAACAGAGCTTACTAGTTCCACAAGACAAATATAGACTTTAGAAACAGAGCTTACTAGTTCCCACAAGACAAATATAGACTTTAGAAACAGAGCTTACTAGTTCCCACAAGACAAATATAGAGTTTAGAAACAGAGCTTACTAGTTCCCACAAGACAAATATAGACTTTAGAAACAGAGCTTACTAGTTCCCACAAGACAAATATAGACTTTAGAAACAGAGCTTACTAGTTCCCACAAGACAAATATAGAGTTTAGAAACAGAGCTTACTAGTTCCCACAAGACAAATATAGAGTTTAGAAACAGAGCTTACTAGTTCCCACAAGACAAATATAGAGTTTAGAAACAGAGCTTACTAGTTCCCACAAGACAAATATAGAGTTTAGAAACAGAGCTTACTAGTTCCCACAAGACAAATATAGAGTTTAGAAACAGAGCTTACTAGTTCCCACAAGACAAATATAGAGTTTAGAAACAGAGCTTACTAGTTCCTACAAGACAAATATAGAGTTTAGAAACAGAGCTTACTAGTTCCCACAAGACAAATATAGAGTTTAGAAACAGAGCTTACTAGTTCCCACAAGACAAATATAGAGTTTAGAAACAGATCTTACTAGTTCCCACAAGACAAATATAGAGTTTAGAAACAGAGCTTACTAGTTCCCACAAGACAAATATAGAGTTTAGAAACAGAGCTTACTAGTTCCCACAAGACAAATATAGAGTTTAGAAACAGAGCTTACTAGTTCCCACAAGACAAATATAGAGTTTAGAAACAGAGCTTACTAGTTCCCACAAGACAAATATAGACTTTAGAAACAGAGCTTACTAGTTCCCACAAGACAAATATAGAGTTTAGAAACAGAGCTTACTAGTTCCCACAAGACAAATATAGAGTTTAGAAACAGAGCTTACTAGTTCCCACAAGACAAATATAGACTTTAGAAACAGAGCTTACTAGTTCCCACAAGACAAATATAGAGTTTAGAAACAGATCTTACTAGTTCCCACAAGACAAATATAGAGTTTAGAAACAGAGCTTACTAGTTCCCACAAGACAAATATAGACTTTAGAAACAGAGCTTACTAGTTCCCACAAGACAAATATAGACTTTAGAAACAGAGCTTACTAGTTCCCACAAGACAAATATAGAGTTTAGAAACAGAGCTTACTAGTTCCTACAAGACAAATATAGACTTTAGAAACAGAGCTTACTAGTTCCCACAAGACAAATATAGAGTTTAGAAACAGAGCTTACTAGTTCCCACAAGACAAATATAAACTTTAGAAACAGAGCTAACTAGTTCCCACAAGACAAATCTGTCAGTTAATAGACCCAATACCTCAAAGAAACATAACACAACAAAAGGCATGCGTCTTTTTAAACAGGTGTATGAACAAACACACTCAGTAATAGCTTATGATGCACAAGTCCCAGTAGAAATGTATACATTTATTTCATTTACTATCCAAAAAAACGTTTTAATTTCTAAGACTAAATTACAACTGCATATTTTATTGTGTTTGGGTCAAATATTTATTTGATTATTGCACAATTACATTATCAAACCTCTCATAACAATCTCTCTCTTACACAAAACACAACACTGTACAAAAACAGTAAAAATAGTAATGTTGCACCAATACTCACCCTTCAGGCCAAATGTTCTCATAATATAAAACACATATCTGATGAAGTTTCCGTCCACATTCCATACACTCAACAAATCTAAAAGTTCACAAAGATTTTATTTGTTGACAACAAATCAAACATTCATGTGTACTTAATATAAATGTTATTTTAAAGACAAATTAATAAAATATTCTAGATAGCTTTACATATGTATCATTAAAACAAGAGATCTTTATAAAAATTACAACTTTTGTAGCAAACTTTTACACACTAGCAGAGATTCATAATGTGGCAAAACTAAAACGACTCTTAAAATATTTTCTCAGACTGGGTTTCTCAAAACCCCAACTATGATTTTTTGTTTTTTTTTTGCAAATTGTTATTAAAATTGTAACCCTACAACCTGTTGAAAGTGTTATTTTCTAGAAGCACTAAATGTGCTTGAGGGAACCCTTTATGAAGCGTTCATTTAATGATGTAACTGATACGCAGCATGCGTATCAGTTACATCAATGCCGTGTCCTCCAATTTAAGGAAGTTACAAATAATGTTGTTACGAAAATGGATATTTCTCTTCACATCTCACCTATACTTTCGTGTATTTTTACAAGTCTTTACAAATACTTTTTGAGGTGCAACTAGCTAAAAGACAAACTACGATTTAAGTGTAGATCAGTGTCAAAGTTTTGTAGACTAGACACAAGTTGATGGAGAGTGAGAGAAAACAGATACTAATGGACAACAAACCTCATTTACAGTTTGCACAGAATGTATAAAAACTATTTTCTACACATATATGAGAAAGCCAACAAACAAGTACAAATACTAACCTTAAATTTATTTATACCTATACTAATTAATAGCCTAACATCTTAATGCAGCGCCCCCTACAATCCCGTACCCATTTATACTCTCGTCCCTAAGACGTGTCTGTCAACGGTCACATTCAAACTCTTTCTTTCTTAACCTAAAGATGACCTAAGAAGGTCGAAACGTTGTTCTCTCCTTATCAATAAAAGTGTCAATACCCATACCAGCCGTTCTGAGATACATTCTTACATTTCATTGTTAGTGACGAAAAGTAAAGGATACTTGCTTTAAGTAAACCCCACATGAAAAAAACGTTTATATTGCTTTCAACAACTGCTATTACTACATTTTGACTTGCTGTTTTCTGGTAGGATTTGTTTACTTTTTAAAGAATCTAATCCTATCATATCAAGTAACTGTACCAATTTTGTAAAATAAGTTCACATGCACCAGTTGAATAACTCAATTTGTGAAGTACAGCATTGTTGTACCAGTTGAATAAAAGTTTTTGTAAAGTATTATGTCATTTGTACCAGCTGAATAAAACCTTTTGTAAAGTACTATGTTGTTTGTACCAGCTGAATAAAACCTTTTGTAAAGTACTATGTTGTTTGTACCAGTTGAATAAAACCTTTGTAAAGTACTATGTTGTTTGTACCAGCTGAATAAAACCTTTGTAAAGTACTATGTTGTTTGTACCAGCTGAATAAAACCTTTTGTAAAGTACTATGTTGTTTGTACCAGTTGAATAAAACCTTTGTTAAGTACTATGTTGTTTGTACCAGTTGAATAAAACTTTCTGTAAAGTACTGTTGTTTGTACCAGTTGAATAAAACCTTTGTTAAGTACTACATTGTTTATACCAGTTGAATAAAACTTTCTGTAAAGTACTGTTGTTTGTACCAGCTAAATAAAACCTTTTGTTAAGTACTACATTGTTTATACCAGTTGAATAAAACTTTCTGTAAAGTACTGTTGTTTGTACCAGCTAAATAAAACCTTTTGTTAAGTACTACATTGTTTATACCAGTTGAATAAAACTTTCTGTAAAGTACTGTTGTTTGTACCAGCTAAATAAAACCTTTTGTTAAGTACTACATTGTTTGTACCAGTTGAATAAAACGTTTTGTAAAGTACTATGTTGTTTGTACCAGTTGAATAAAACCTTCTGTAAAGTACTATGTTGTTTGTACCAGTTGAATAAAACCCTCTGTAAAGTACTATGTTGTTTGTACCAGTTGAATAAAACCTTCTGTTAAGTACTGCGATCGTTTGTACCATGTTTGTACCAGCTGAATAAAACCTTTTATAAAAGTACTATGTTGTTTGTACCAGTTGAATAAAACTTTCTGTAAAGTACTATGTTGTTTGTACCAGCTAAATAAAACCTTTTGTTAAGTACTACATTGTTTATACCAGTTGAATAAAACTTTCTGTAAAGTACTGTTGTTTGTACCAGCTAAATAAAACCTTTTGTTAAGTACTACATTGTTTGTACCAGTTGAATAAAACGTTTTGTAAAGTACTATGTTGTTTGTACCAGTTGAATAAAACCCTCTGTAAAGTACTATGTTGTTTGTACCAGTTGAATAAAACCTTCTGTAAAATTACTATGTTGTTTGTACCAGTTGAATAAAACCTTCTGTTAAGTACTGCGATCGTTTGTACCATGTTTGTACTATGTTGTTTGTACCAGCTGAATAAAACCTTTTATAAAAGTACTATGTTGTTTGTACCAGTTGAATAAAACTTTCTGTAAAGTACTATGTTGTTTGTACCAGCTAAATAAAACCTTTTGTTAAGTACTACATTGTTTGTACCAGTTGAATAAAACCTTCTGTAAAAATTACTGCGATCGTTTGTACCATGTTTGTACTATGTTGTTTGTACCAGCTGAATAAAACCTTTTATAAAAGTACTATGTTGTTTGTACCAGTTGAATAAAACTTTCTGTAAAGTACTATGTTGTTTGTACCAGCTAAATAAAACCTTTTGTTAAGTACTACATTGTTTGTACCAGTTGAATAAAACCTTCTGTAAAGTACTGCGATCGTTTGTACCATGTTTGTACTATGTTGTTTGTACCAGCTGAATAAAACCTTTTATAAAAGTACTATGTTGTTTGTACCAGTTGAATAAAACTTTCTGTAAAGTACTATGTTGTTTGTACCAGCTAAATAAAACCTTTTGTTAAGTACTACATTGTTTGTACCAGTTGAATAAAACGTTTTGTAAAGTACTATGTTGTTTGTACCAGTTGAATAAAACCTTCTGTAAAGTACTATGTTGTTTGTACCAGTTGAATAAAACTCTCTGTAAAGTACTATGTTGTTTGTACCAGTTGAATAAAACCTTCTGTTAAGTACTGCGATCGTTTGTACCATGTTTGTACTATGTTGTTTGTACCAGCTGAATAAAACCTTTTATAAAAGTACTATGTTGTTTGTACCAGTTGAATAAAACTTTCTGTAAAGTACTATGTTGTTTGTACCAGCTAAATAAAACCTTTGTTAAGTACTACATTGTTTGTACCAGTTGAATAAAACCTTCTGTAAAGTACTCGATCGTTTGTACCATGTTTGTACTATGTTGTTTGTACCAGCTAAATAAAACCGTTTGTAAAGTACTACATTGTTTGTACCAGCTAAATAAAACCTTTGTAAAGTACTACATTGTTTGTACCAGCTGAATAAAACTTTTGTAATGTTCTGTCATCAGCTGAAGTTGAAAAAAAAATCTGAGATGCATTTCACATTTTACGTGCTACAAACACTATAATAAAATATTTTATATATGATATAATACAATACCTTTGAAGCTAGTCATCAAAAAATTATGGTGTATTTCAAGCATAAGGTCTTTCTTTATTACAATTTACAGGTTTTACACACCTGTTTCAACAACCGATTTTATTTATGATTAAACCTGTAAACTTACCAACAAGTAAATTCAAACCGAAACTATATACATGTATTTTACTCTATGAACTATAAAATGCAAGTTAAAAGTAATTGTAAACATGCTTGTAGTTACTAAGCTTTTGATCTTGAAATAATAGAAAATAATGTTACATTTAAAATAATTTAATGACTTTTCCAATGATAAGTAATCTTTCACTTTGTCTGTTCTATCATAAGCATTGTAATACGTGCAAGTTCTATGAACAATTTTTAAGGTCTAGCAACACTAAAGCCACCAAGCTTAGCTAAACCCAGATAAATTCAGTCCAGTTTACTCAAGTGGACAATGTTATATATCAGATGATTACTTCTATGAGCATCAGATATGTTGAAACTGTTTGGATATGTAAAATGAAGAATTCTGATCAGTAATAACAAAACACTGAAGTTTTCCTGAATCATTTTTAAAGTTCTATATCTCCTTAGATCCCCCTGCACCAGTGGTTTATACAATGACACAACAACTGTACCAGTGGTTTATACAATGACACAACTATGTACAATGCTATATAAACAAGATTTCTTTGAATCTAGAATGTAACTAACTTTTGTTAATACAAAATCATTGTGTCCAACGAGAAAGTTTATGAAACTTCAAAAGTAAAGTAAAAAATATTAACACCAATAACTTTGTAGCCAATATCAACACCAATAACTTTGTAGCCTCTGTTTAAAAAAATTGAATTATAAATCTAATGTCAATACAATTAGTAACTTAGAATATTGTACAGATACCGACCAATAGAATTAGTAACTTAGAATATTGTACAGATACCGACCAATAGAATTAGTAATTTAGAATATTGTACAGATCCCGACCAATAGAATTAGTAATTTAGAATATTGTACAGATCCCGACCAATAGAATTAGTAATTTAGAATATTGTACAGATACCGACCAATACCATTAGTAACTTAGAATATTGTACAGATACCGACCAACAGAATTAGTAACTTAGAATATTGTACAGATACTGACCAATGGAATTAGTAATTTAGAATATTGTACAGATACCGACCAATAGCATTAGTAGCTTAGAATATTGTACAGATACTGACCAATAGAATTAGTAATTTAGTATATTGTACAGATACTGACCAATAGAATTAGTAATTTAGAATATTGTACAGATACTGACCAATAGAGTTAGTAACTTAGAATATTGTACAGATACTGACCAATAGAATTAGTAACTTAGAATATTGTACAAATACTGACCAATAGAATTAGTAATTTAGAATATTGTACAGATACTGACCAAAAAAAATTAGTAATTTAGAATATTGTACAGATACTGACCAATAGAATTAGTAACTTAGAATATTGTACAGATACTGACCAATAGAATTAGTAACTTAGAATATTGTACAGATACTGACCAATAGAATTAGTAATTTAGAATATTGTACAGATACCGACCAATAACATTAGTAACTTAGAATATTGTACAGATACCGACCAATTGAATTAGTAATTTAGAATATTGTACAGATACCGACCAATAGAATTAGTAATTTAGAATATTGTACAGATACTGACCAATAGAATTAGTAATTTAGAATATTATACAGATACCGACCAACAGAATTAGCAATTTAGAATATTGTACAGATACTGACCAACAGAATTAGCAATTTAGAATATTGTACAGATACTGACAAATAGAATTAGTAATTTAGAATATTGTACAGATACTGACAAATAGAATTAGTAATTTAGAATATTGTACAGATACTAACCAACAGAATTAGCAATTTAGAATATTATACAGATACCGACCAATAGAATTAGTAACTTAGAATATTGTACAGATACCGAGCAACAGAATTAGTAATTTAGAATATTGTACAGATACTGAGCAACAGAATTAGTAATTTAGAATATTGTACAGATACTGACCAACAGAATTAGTAACTTAGAATATTGTACAGATACTGACCAATAGAATTAGTAATTTAGAATATTGTACAGATACCGACCAATAGAATTAGTAATTTAGAATATTGTACAGATACCGACCAATAGAATTAGTAATTTAGAATATTGTACAGATACCGACCAATAGCATTAGTAACTTAGAATATTGTACAGATACCGACCAATAGAATTAGTAATTTAGAATATTGTACAGATACTGACCAATAGAATTAGTAATTTAGAATATTATACAGATACTGACCAATAGAATTAGTAACTTAGAATATTGTACAGATACTGACCAATGGAATTAGTAATTTAGAATATTGTACAGATACCGACCAATACCATTAGTAACTTAGAATATTGTACAGATACCGACCAACAGAATTAGTAACTTAGAATATTGTACAGATACTGACCAATGGAATTAGTAATTTAGAATATTGTACAGATACCGACCAATAGCATTAGTAGCTTAGAATATTGTACAGATACTGACCAATAGAATTAGTAATTTAGTATATTGTACAGATACTGACCAATAGAATTAGTAATTTAGAATATTGTACAGATACTGACCAATAGAGTTAGTAACTTAGAATATTGTACAGATACTGACCAATAGAATTAGTAACTTAGAATATTGTACAAATACTGACCAATAGAATTAGTAATTTAGAATATTGTACAGATACTGACCAAAAAAATTAGTAATTTAGAATATTGTACAGATACTGACCAATAGAATTAGTAACTTAGAATATTGTACAGATACTGACCAATAGAATTAGTAACTTAGAATATTGTACAGATACTGACCAATAGAATTAGTAATTTAGAATATTGTACAGATACCGACCAATAACATTAGTAACTTAGAATATTGTACAGATACCGACCAATTGAATTAGTAATTTAGAATATTGTACAGATACCGACCAATAGAATTAGTAATTTAGAATATTGTACAGATACTGACCAATAGAATTAGTAATTTAGAATATTATACAGATACCGACCAACAGAATTAGCAATTTAGAATATTGTACAGATACTGACCAACAGAATTAGCAATTTAGAATATTGTACAGATACTGACAAATAGAATTAGTAATTTAGAATATTGTACAGATACTGACAAATAGAATTAGTAATTTAGAATATTGTACAGATACTAACCAACAGAATTAGCAATTTAGAATATTATACAGATACCGACCAATAGAATTAGTAACTTAGAATATTGTACAGATACCGAGCAACAGAATTAGTAATTTAGAATATTGTACAGATACTGAGCAACAGAATTAGTAATTTAGAATATTGTACAGATACTGACCAACAGAATTAGTAACTTAGAATATTGTACAGATACTGACCAATAGAATTAGTAATTTAGAATATTGTACAGATACCGACCAATAGAATTAGTAATTTAGAATATTGTACAGATACCGACCAATAGAATTAGTAATTTAGAATATTGTACAGATACCGACCAATAGCATTAGTAACTTAGAATATTGTACAGATACCGACCAATAGAATTAGTAATTTAGAATATTGTACAGATACTGACCAATAGAATTAGTAATTTAGAATATTATACAGATACTGACCAATAGAATTAGTAACTTAGAATATTGTACAGATACTGACCAATGGAATTAGTAATTTAGAATATTGTACAGATACCGACCAATAGCATTAGTAGCTTAGAATATTGTACAGATACTGACCAATAGAATTAGTAATTTAGTATATTGTACAGATACCGAGCAATAGAATTAGTAATTTAGAATATTGTACAGATACCGACCAATAGAATTAGTAATTTAGAATATTGTACAGGTACTGACCAATAGAATTAGTAATTTAGAATATTATACAGATACCGACCAACAGAATTAGCAATTTAGAATATTGTACAGATACTGACAAATAGAATTAGTAATTTAGAATATTGTACAGATACTGACAAATAGAATTAGTAATTTAGAATATTGTACAAATACTAACCAACAGAATTAGCAATTTAGAATATTATACAGATACCGACCAATAGAATTAGTAACTTAGAATATTGTACAGATACTGACCAATAGAATTAGTAATTTAGAATATTGTACAGATACTGACCAATAGAATTAGTAATTTAGAATATTATACAGATACCGACCAACAGAATTAGTAATTTAGAATATTGTACAGATACCGACCAACAGAATTAGTAATTTAGAATATTGTACAGATACTGACAAATAGAATTACTAATTTAGAATATTGTACAGATACTGACAAATAGAATTACTAATTTAGAATATTGTACAGATACTGACAAATAGAATTACTAATTTAGAATATTGTACAGATACTGACCAATAGAATTAAAAAACAGAGGCTGTAAAGATGCAACTCAAAAAAGTATAAATAGGCCCAACAGATAAAAGATCATAACCTTATTAGTTATTTAGGATTTTTAATCAGAGATATGGTACGTACGGTTCAAGTTCCAGGTGATCATTTTTCAATTCTTCAAACTGATCCTTGGGAATTGTACTAAAAATAAATGAATGTTATAAATAAATCTGAAGGTTTGTAATGTACATAAAAACTATTCTTTGTTCTTTCTCACTTCTTATACCACAGAACTGAGGTTGGCTGATAATTAAATGTTTGGTAAAATTAGTCCAATATGACAAATTCTCACATCAACACAAGCCTGTACAATGTAAATAAACAGTTATTTTATAACATGTAATGATCACTCCTTGTACAGTTATTTTATAACATCTAATGATCACTCCTTGTACAGTTATTTTATAACATGTAATGATCACTCCTTGTACAGTTATTTTATAACATGAAATGATCACTCCTTGTACAGTTATTTTATAACATGTAATGATCACTCCTTGTACAGTTATTTTATAACATGAAATGATCACTCCTTGTACAGTTATTTTATAACATGAAATGATCACCCCTTGTACAGTTATTTTATAACATGTAATGACCACCCCTTGTACAGTTATAACGTAATGATCACTCCTTGTAGTTATTTTATAACATGAAATGATCACTCCTTGTACAGTTATTTTATAACATGAAATGATCACCCCTTGTACAGTTATTTTATAACATGAAATGATCACCCCTTGTACAGTTATTTTATAACATGTAATGACCACCCCTTGTACAGTTATAACGTAATGATCACTCCTTGTAGTTATTTTATAACATGAAATGATCACTCCTTGTACAGTTATTTTATAACATGAAATGATCACCCTTGTACAGTTATTTTATAACATGTAATGACCACCCCTTGTACAGTTATAACGTAATGATCACTCCTTGTAGTTATTTTATAACATGAAATGATCACTCCTTGTACAGTTATTTTATAACATGAAATGATCACTCCTTGTACAGTTATTTTATAACATGAAATGATCACTCCTTGTACAGTTATTTTATAACATGAAATGATCACCCCTTGTACAGTTATTTTATAACATGTAATGACCACCCTTGTACAGTTATAACGTAATGATCACTCCTTGTAGTTATTTTATAACATGAAATGATCACCCCTTGTACAGTTATTTTATAACATGAAATGATCACTCCTTGTACAGTTATTTTATAACATGAAATGATCACTCCTTGTACAGTTATTTTATAACATGAAATGATCACTCCTTGTACAGTTATTTTATAACTGTACTATAACTATTTTATAACTTTTATAATGTTGGAAATCACTATCCTAAACATAAAAAACTTACGTTTGAGGGGCTGTTGGATCATCTCCTAGTGTTACAGTGTCACCTTGAATCTCAGCAAAACATCTCTGACAGTAGGTATACCTGTTTTAAGGAATGCACATATGACATCAGTTACCTGGCACAGGCTTTAACTCCAAAATATCATTTTACAATTAATAAACTATCATCATTGCAAAAACGTGCTACAATTTTCACCAAACAGAATAAAAAAAATAAACTTTTACATTATTCAAAACCAAATTCTATTTAACTTTGAGGCTTGGTAAATATCAGATGGTTTCTTACAAAATGTAATAAAAATTCTCTCTCTTCTCACACTACAAAAACAAACAATTATACTGAACATGATGTTTCCTTTTCTATCAATAACAATTATACTGAACATGATGTTTCCTTTTCTATCAATAACAATTATACTGAACATGATGTTTCCTTTTCTATCAATAACAATTATACTGAACATGATGTTTCCTTTTCTATCAATAACAATTATACTGAACATGATGTTTCCTTTTCTATCAATAACAATTATACTGAACATGATGTTTCCTTTTCTATCAATAACAATTATACTGAACATGATGTTTCCTTTTCTATCAATAACAATTATACTGAACATGATGTTTCCTTTTCTATCAATAACAATTATACTGAACATGATGTTTCCTTTTCTATCAATAACAATTATACTGAACATGATGTTTCCTTTTCTATCAATAACAATTATACTGAACATGATGTTTACTGAACATGATGTTTACTGAACATGATGTTTCCTTTTCTATCAATAACAATTATACTGAACATGATGTTTCCTTTTCTATCAATAACAATTATACTGAACATGATGTTTCCTTTTCTATCAATAACATTTTAAGTTGAAAATAATAATAGGTTTTACCAGAGTAAAACTCATTGTGCATGAAACTAAAATCAATTACTTCATAACTGATGCATTATTAAACAAACTAATCAGCTACAATGAAACTAATCAAAGTTACTAACTGATGCACTGTTAAACAAACTAATCAGCTACAATGAAAAGTTACTAACTGATGCACTGTTAAACAAACTAATCAGCTACAATGAAAAGTTACTTACTGATGCATTATTAAACAAACTAATCAGCTACAATGAAAAGTTACTTACTGATGCACTGTTAAACAAACTAATCAGCTACAATGAAAAGTTACTTACTGATGCACTGTTAAACAAACTAATCAGCTACAATGAAAAGTTACTTACTGATGCACTGTTAAACAAACTAATCAGCTACAATGAAAAGTTACTAACTGATGCACTGTTAAACAAACTAATCAGCTACAATGAAAAGTTACTTACTGATGCACTGTTAAACAAACTAATCAGCTACAATGAAAAGTTACTTACTGATGCACTGTTAAACAAACTAATCAGCTACAATGAAAAGTTACTTACTGATGCACTGTTAAACAAACTAATCAGCTACAATGAAAAGTTACTAACTGATGCACTGTTAAACAAACTAATCAGCTACAATGAAAAGTTACTAACTGATGCACTGTTAAACAAACTAATCAGCTACAATGAAAAGTTACTTACTGATGCATTATTAAACAAACTAATCAGCTACAATGAAAAGTTACTTACTGATGCACTGTTAAACAAACTAATCAGCTACAATGAAAAGTTACTTACTGATGCATTATTAAACAAACTAATCAGCTACAATGAAAAGTTACTTACTGATGCACTGTTAAACAAACTAATCAGCTACAATGAAAAGTTACTTACTGATGCACTGTTAAACAAACTAATCAGCTACAATGAAAAGTTACTAACTGATGCACTGTTAAACAAACTAATCAGCTACAATGAAAAGTTACTTACTGATGCATTATTAAACAAACTAATCAGCTACAATGAAAAGTTACTTACTGATGCACTGTTAAACAAACTAATCAGCTACAATGAAAAGTTACTAACTGATGCACTGTTAAACAAACTAATCAGCTACAATGAAAAGTTACTTACTGATGCACTGTTAAACAAACTAATCAGCTACAATGAAAAGTTACTTACTGATGCATTATTAAACAAACTAATCAGCTACAATGAAAAGTTACTTACTGATGCACTGTTAAACAAACTAATCAGCTACAATGAAAAGTTACTTACTGATGCATTATTAAACAAACTAATCAGCTACAATGAAAAGTTACTTACTGATGCACTGTTAAACAAACTAATCAGCTACAATGAAAAGTTACTTACTGATGCACTGTTAAACAAACTAATCAGCTACAATGAAAAGTTACTTACTGATGCACTGTTAAACAAACTAATCAGCTACAATGAAAAGTTACTTACTGATGCACTGTTAAACAAACTAATCAGCTACAATGAAAAGTTACTTACTGATGCACTGTTAAACAAACTAATCAGCTACAATGAAAAGTTACTTACTGATGCACTGTTAAACAAACTAATCAGCTACAATGAAAAGTTACTTACTGATGCACTGTTAAACAAACTAATCAGCTACAATGAAAAGTTACTTACTGATGCACTATTAAACAAACTAATCAGCTACAATGAAAAGTTACTTACTGATGCACTGTTAAACAAACTAATCAGCTACAATGAAAAGTTACTTACTGATGCACTGTTAAACAAACTAATCAGCTACAATGAAAAGTTACTTACTGATGCACTGTTAAACAAACTAATCAGCTACAATGAAAAGTTACTTACTGATGCACTGTTAAACAAACTAATCAGCTACAATGAAAAGTTACTTACTGATGCACTGTTAAACAAACTAATCAGCTACAATGAAAAGTTACTTACTGATGCACTGTTAAACAAACTAATCAGCTACAATGAAAAGTTACTTACTGATGCACTGTTAAACAAACTAATCAGCTACAATGAAAAGTTACTTACTGATGCACTGTTAAACAAACTAATCAGCTACAATGAAAAGTTACTTACTGATGCACTGTTAAACAAACTAATCAGCTACAATGAAAAGTTACTTACTGATGCACTGTTAAACAAACTAATCAGCTACAATGAAAAGTTACTTACTGATGCACTGTTAAACAAACTAATCAGCTACAATGAAAAGTTACTTACTGATGCACTGTTAAACAAACTAATCAGCTACAATGAAAAGTTACTTACTGATGCACTGTTAAACAAACTAATCAGCTACAATGAAAAGTTACTTACTGATGCACTGTTAAACAAACTAATCAGCTACAATGAAAAGTTACTTACTGATGCACTGTTAAACAAACTAATCAGCTACAATGAAAAGTTACTTACTGATGCACTGTTAAACAAACTAATCAGCTACAATGAAAAGTTACTTACTGATGCACTGTTAAACAAACTAATCAGCTACAATGAAAAGTTACTTACTGATGCACTGTTAAACAAACTAATCAGCTACAATGAAAAGTTACTTACTGATGCACTGTTAAACAAACTAATCAGCTACAATGAAAAGTTACTTACTGATGCACTGTTAAACAAACTAATCAGCTACAATGAAAAGTTACTTACTGATGCACTGTTAAACAAACTAATCAGCTACAATGAAAAGTTACTTACTGATGCACTGTTAAACAAACTAATCAGCTACAATGAAAAGTTACTTACTGATGCACTGTTAAACAAACTAATCAGCTACAATGAAAAGTTACTTACTGATGCACTGTTAAACAAACTAATCAGCTACAATGAAAAGTTACTTACTGATGCACTGTTAAACAAACTAATCAGCTACAATGAAAAGTTACTTACTGATGCACTGTTAAACAAACTAATCAGCTACAATGAAAAGTTACTTACTGATGCACTGTTAAACAAACTAATCAGCTACAATGAAAAGTTACTTACTGATGCACTGTTAAACAAACTAATCAGCTACAATGAAAAGTTACTTACTGATGCACTGTTAAACAAACTAATCAGCTACAATGAAAAGTTACTTACTGATGCACTGTTAAACAAACTAATCAGCTACAATGAAAAGTTACTTACTGATGCACTGTTAAACAAACTAATCAGCTACAATGAAAAGTTACTTACTGATGCACTGTTAAACAAACTAATCAGCTACAATGAAAAGTTACTTACTGATGCACTGTTAAACAAACTAATCAGCTACAATGAAAAGTTACTTACTGATGCACTGTTAAACAAACTAATCAGCTACAATGAAAAGTTACACTGATGCACTGTTAAACAAACTAATCAGCTACAATGAAAAGTTACTTACTGATGCACTGTTAAACAAACTAATCAGCTACAATGAAAAGTTACTTACTGATGCACTGTTAAACAAACTAATCAGCTACAATGAAAAGTTACTTACTGATGCACTGTTAAACAAACTAATCAGCTACAATGAAAAGTTACTTACTGATGCACTGTTAAACAAACTAATCAGCTACAATGAAAAGTTACTTACTGATGCACTGTTAAACAAACTAATCAGCTACAATGAAAAGTTACTTACTGATGCACTGTTAAACAAACTAATCAGCTACAATGAAAAGTTACTTACTGATGCACTGTTAAACAAACTAATCAGCTACAATGAAAAGTTACTTACTGATGCACTGTTAAACAAACTAATCAGCTACAATGAAAAGTTACTTACTGATGCACTGTTAAACAAACTAATCAGCTACAATGAAAAGTTACTTACTGATGCACTGTTAAACAAACTAATCAGCTACAATGAAAAGTTACTTACTGATGCACTGTTTAAACAAGTTACTAATCAGCTACTACAATGAAAAGTTACTTACTGATGCACTGTTAAACAAACTAATCAGCTACAATGAAAAGTTACTTACTGATGCACTGTTAAACAAACTAATCAGCTACAATGAAAAGTTACTTACTGATGCACTGTTAAACAAACTAATCAGCTACAATGAAAAGTTACTTACTGATGCACTGTTAAACAAACTAATCAGCTACAATGAAAAGTTACTTACTGATGCACTGTTAAACAAACTAATCAGCTACAATGAAAAGTTACTTACTGATGCACTGTTAAACAAACTAATCAGCTACAATGAAAAGTTACTTACTGATGCACTGTTAAACAAACTAATCAGCTACAATGAAAAGTTACTTACTGATGCACTGTTAAACAAACTAATCAGCTACAATGAAAAGTTACTTACTGATGCACTGTTAAACAAACTAATCAGCTACAATGAAAAGTTACTTACTGATGCACTATTAAACAAACTAATCAGCTACAATGAAAAGTTACTTACTGATGCACTGTTAAACAAACTAATCAGCTACAATGAAAGTTACTTACTGACTTAAACAAACTAATCAGCACAATGAAAAGTTAAACTGATGCACTGTTAAACAAACTAATCAGCTACAATGAAAAGTTACTTACTGATGCACTGTTAAACAAACTAATCAGCTACAATGAAAAGTTACTTACTGATGCACTGTTAAACAAACTAATCAGCTACAATGAAAAGTTACTTACTGATGCACTGTTAAACAAACTAATCAGCTACAATGAAAAGTTACTTACTGATGCACTGTTAAACAAACTAATCAGCTACAATGAAAAGTTACTTACTGATGCACTGTTAAACAAACTAATCAGCTACAATGAAAAGTTACTTACTGATGCACTGTTAAACAAACTAATCAGCTACAATGAAAAGTTACTTACTGATGCACTGTTAAACAAACTAATCAGCTACAATGAAAAGTTACTTACTGATGCACTGTTAAACAAACTAATCAGCTACAATGAAAAGTTACTTACTGATGCACTGTTAAACAAACTAATCAGCTACAATGAAAAGTTACTTACTGATGCACTGTTAAACAAACTAATCAGCTACAATGAAAAGTTACTTACTGATGCACTGTTAAACAAACTAATCAGCTACAATGAAAAGTTACTTACTGATGCACTGTTAAACAAACTAATCAGCTACAATGAAAAGTTACTTACTGATGCACTGTTAAACAAACTAATCAGCTACAATGAAAAGTTACTTACTGACTGTTAAACAAACTAATCAGCTACAATGAAAACTAACTGATGCACTGCTAAACAAACTAATCAGCTTACTTACTGATGCATTGTTAAACAAACTAATCAGCTACAATGAAAAGTTACTTACTGATGCACTGTTAAACAAACTAATCAGCTACAATGAAAAGTTACTTACTGATGCACTGTTAAACAAACTAATCAGCTACAATGAAAAGTTACTTACTGATGCACTGTTAAACAAACTAATCAGCTACAATGAAAAGTTACTTACTGATGCACTGTTAAACAAACTAATCAGCTACAATGAAAAGTTACTTACTGATGCACTGTTAAACAAACTAATCAGCTACAATGAAAAGTTACTTACTGATGCACTGTTAAACAAACTAATCAGCTACAATGAAAAGTTACTTACTGATGCATTATTAAACAAACTAATCAGCTACAATGAAAAGTTACTTACTGATGCACTGTTAAACAAACTAATCAGCTACAATGAAAAGTTACTTACTGATGCATTATTAAACAAACTAATCAGCTACAATGAAAAGTTACTTACTGATGCACTGTTAAACAAACTAATCAGCTACAATGAAAAGTTACTTACTGATGCACTGTTAAACAAACTAATCAGCTACAATGAAAAGTTACTTACTGATGCACTGTTAAACAAACTAATCAGCTACAATGAAAAGTTACTTACTGATGCACTGTTAAACAAACTAATCAGCTACAATGAAAAGTTACTTACTGATGCACTGTTAAACAAACTAATCAGCTACAATGAAAAGTTACTTACTGATGCACTGTTAAACAAACTAATCAGCTACAATGAAAAGTTACTTACTGATGCACTGTTAAACAAACTAATCAGCTACAATGAAAAGTTACTTACTGATGCACTGTTAAACAAACTAATCAGCTACAATGAAAAGTTACTTACTGATGCACTGTTAAACAAACTAATCAGCTACAATGAAAAGTTACTTACTGATGCACTGTTAAACAAACTAATCAGCTACAATGAAAAGTTACTTACTGATGCACTGTTAAACAAACTAATCAGCTACAATGAAAAGTTACTTACTGATGCAAATTAAACAAACTAATCAGCTACAATGAAAAGTTACTTACTGATGCACTGTTAAACAAACTAATCAGCTACAATGAAAAGTTACTTACTGATGCACTGTTAAACAAACTAATCAGCTACAATGAAAAGTTACTTACTGATGCACTGTTAAACAAACTAATCAGCTACAATGAAAAGTTACTTACTGATGCACTGTTAAACAAACTAATCAGCTACAATGAAAAGTTACTTACTGATGCACTGTTAAACAAACTAATCAGCTACAATGAAAAGTTACTTACTGATGCACTGTTAAACAAACTAATCAGCTACAATGAAAAGTTACTTACTGATGCATTATTAAACAAACTAATCAGCTACAATGAAAAGTTACTTACTGATGCACTGTTAAACAAACTAATCAGCTACAATGAAAAGTTACTTACTGATGCATTATTAAACAAACTAATCAGCTACAATGAAAAGTTACTTACTGATGCACTGTTAAACAAACTAATCAGCTACAATGAAAAGTTACTTACTGATGCACTGTTAAACAAACTAATCAGCTACAATGAAAAGTTACTAACTGATGCACTGTTAAACAAACTAATCAGCTACAATGAAAAGTTACTTACTGATGCACTGTTAAACAAACTAATCAGCTACAATGAAAAGTTACTTACTGATGCACTGTTAAACAAACTAATCAGCTACAATGAAAAGTTACTTACTGATGCACTGTTAAACAAACTAATCAGCTACAATGAAAAGTTACTTACTGATGCATTATTAAACAAACTAATCAGCTACAATGAAAAGTTACTTACTGATGCACTGTTAAACAAACTAATCAGCTACAATGAAAAGTTACTTACTGATGCATTATTAAACAAACTAATCAGCTACAATGAAAAGTTACTTACTGATGCACTGTTAAACAAACTAATCAGCTACAATGAAAAGTTACTTACTGATGCACTGTTAAACAAACTAATCAGCTACAATGAAAAGTTACTAACTGATGCACTGTTAAACAAACTAATCAGCTACAATGAAAAGTTACTTACTGATGCACTGTTAAACAAACTAATCAGCTACAATGAAAAGTTACTTACTGATGCATTATTAAATAAACTAATCAGCTACAATGAAAAGTTACTTACTGATGCACTGTTAAACAAACTAATCAGCTACAATGAAAAGTTACTTACTGATGCACTGTTAAACAAACTAATCAGCTACAATGAAAAGTTACTTACTGATGCATTATTAAACAAACTAATCAGCTACAATGAAAAGTTACTTACTGATGCACTGTTAAACAAACTAATCAGCTACAATGAAAAGTTACTTACTGATGCACTGTTAAACAAACTAATCAGCTACAATGAAAAGTTACTTACTGATGCATTATTAAACAAACTAATCAGCTACAATGAAAAGTTACTTACTGATGCACTGTTAAACAAACTAATCAGCTACAATGAAAAGTTACTTACTGATGCACTGTTAAACAAACTAATCAGCTACAATGAAAAGTTACTAACTGATGCACTGTTAAACAAACTAATCAGCTACAATGAAAAGTTACTTACTGATGCATTATTAAACAAACTAATCAGCTACAATGAAAAGTTACTTACTGATGCACTGTTAAACAAACTAATCAGCTACAATGAAAAGTTACTAACTGATGCACTGTTAAACAAACTAATCAGCTACAATGAAAAGTTACTTACTGATGCACTGTTAAACAAACTAATCAGCTACAATGAAAAGTTACTTACTGATGCATTATTAAACAAACTAATCAGCTACAATGAAAAGTTACTTACTGATGCACTGTTAAACAAACTAATCAGCTACAATGAAAAGTTACTTACTGATGCATTATTAAACAAACTAATCAGCTACAATGAAAAGTTACTTACTGATGCACTGTTAAACAAACTAATCAGCTACAATGAAAAGTTACTTACTGATGCATTATTAAACAAACTAATCAGCTACAATGAAACTAATCAAAATTACTTACTGATGCACTGTTAAACAAACTAATCAGCTGTAATGAAACTGATCAAAGTTACTAACTGATGCACTGTTAAACAAACTAATCAGCTACAATGAAACTAATCAAAGTTACTAACTGATGCACTGTTATGCAAACTAATCAGTTTCAACGAAACTAATCAAAGTTACTAACCTGTTTTGATAACTCCAGTATTTTGCATCCCTTGGTATGGTACAAAGTTGCTTGCCATAGCAACACAAGACTTGGGGCTGAAAAACATACTTTCTTCCACAACAGTAACCAAGAGATTGCATGACTGGGTCTATTTCTTGCTCAAAAACTTCTGCAAGCTGCATGAAACAAAATATAAAGTATGTTTTAATTATTCCATGTTAGTTTATGGCAGCATTATGCATAGCATAAATCTCATTTCAAGTGAATAACACTATCCCACAAACAAAAATGTTTTCAAAAAATTAAAACAAAATCAAACATACAAATATACCTTTGTACAATATCTATAAACACGGATGTTTTCCTATTATACAACCAGGCATTATCAAACATCAACCATAAGTCATCCACATACTGCCATGGATCTTGGTACTGTCCAGTATCTAGCTTTCGTTTAATAGTCGATAAATCCATTGGCTTCGAATTATGTCAAAGTAATCCTGCACAAACACATTAATAAGCATATTCATAAATATAAGCACACACACAAAAGAATTACACTCAGCTAATTAAGCAAGATGTAAATATTTTTGATGGCATTATCATAAGAATACACATTTCTGATCTGTAAACAACGTAAACTTGATAACAGTAACATTATCACACACTATAATGACTTAATTAAAATATATAGTTTCACACTTCTATTAGAGTAAAGCATCAATGCTAAAAAAAAGCCTTTGAATATCTGAGATAAACAGGAAACGTTCTCAAGAGATTCTGACAAATTCCATTACAGAATCAAAAGGCTGTCTAATGTATAAAACACAGATAAACAGAAATACCAAATTAAAGAACACAAACAACACTTACCGGGATCTGCAGTAGCTGTGGGTCAACTGGTTGTCTGAAAGGTAATGACTCAGGATCTTGTCTGTACAACTTCTCTAGCGTGAGGCATCAGTGCTTGACGTAATTCATCAGGCTTGAAAACTGGAACAAAATGAAACTGTAAGTAGCAGTTTAACAACAACCAAACAACTTGGTTAATTCATACTAAGATATATAATGTGCAATTTTATACAAATGAAGATATCAACATCTCAAGTTATTCTGAATTACTTACATTAGAAACATTCATACAGTAACCTTGTCAACCAAACAGAAAACAATTGACTTATTAATTTTAATTACAAGAACAAAAGCCACCACTTACACAAGAAAGAAATGTATAAATTTCTGAGAATCATGTTCATGTTCTAATTATAGAATATTAGTAATAAACTCTGGTATCAATATATTTTTATTATCTTAAATATCCATATGTATAGAATTATTAAATATTGCTACATATATATATTAGGTTGAGGAATAATTCGTGAGCGTTTTTAAATAATTTCATTCAAGCATTACATGCAAGACTATACAATACTTCAATGCATGAGCACATTACACCCAAAACATTTATTATGATACTTTATTTCATGTAATACCTAGGTATATAGTATGCACTGTTTTAAACGAAATTGCAAGAAATTAAATGCGAAAAGCAGATGGTGTCGAAAATGCTCGATTTTGTCCACTTGACATTCCATTTAATGAGCTGAAAATGAAAGCAAAAATTAAAGACATATGAAAATCAAACACACCATCTATTAGAGCAAAAAATTATCTACCAAATGACATGAAATATTTTGCGAAAGCGTTTCATTTATGAATATATTTTTTTAACTTGAAAAAATGCTCACGAATTATTCCTCAACCCAATATAAAAAAGAAATATACAAAAATAACATATCCTTACAAAATAACTTGACTGAGTACTATAAAGCCTTATCTTCTTACATTAAAGAGAGCATGGCTAAAATAAACAGTATATATACCTAAATACACTGTCCAAAATAGAAATAAATAAAAATCCTATAACCAGAGTGCTTTTGAAAGAAGTACTTTTCTTCTCCAGGAGTAAATTGGGACTTCTTGAACCTATGTGTTTTTTTAATATCATCCAATGTCCAAATGATGTCCATATACCTAAATACTAAGTCCAAGAAGTATCAATTTACCTAAATTCAATGTCCAAATAGTGTCTATATACCTAAATACAACAACCAAGAAATATCAAATACAATCAATTTTCAAATGATAAACAGATGTCTACATACAAAGTAAAGATGATACCAAAGTCTCTAAACACTAAATCCACATAATACAAATTATGTTTAATAAATACTTCAACATTGTAAACAAACACTATTGTTTGTTTATATTATTCTACACCAGATTATTATTTGCTTTCTAGAAGAAATAACTGGAAGTAACGTGTTAAAACAAACATTTTTTTCAGTCAATTACTAACTTCTGGTGTTCAATTTTATTAGTATAACCAATGTCTTTCATGGTAAGTTACATATCTCCATGCACAAGTTTGTAACTAAATTATCATTATATCTTTCCAATGTAGATGGGTTAAATTACACATACCACAACCTTCTAGAGGGTTTCACTCAACCTTCTACAGGGTTAAACTGCACATACCACAACCTTCTACAGGGTTTCACTCAAAATTTAATACAATAATGTTATTACCATTGTATTTTATTATAAAGCTGTGTTTTACAAATCTTTTCACAAAACCAGTAAGTAACCTTGTTTACCTTTCAATTAGATTACCATTGAAAAGCAGTGTCTTACAATAAAATATATTATAAACAAACAATATTTCTTTTTTATGATGGCCTTCATTCACCCGTAATAGCTCCAAATAATCAAGTTCAGCAGAGCGGAACTTCAAGTACTGTCCTTCTTTTATATGAAAACTTACCTTTTTTGTTAGGTTTTGGTTTGGGGGGGTGGTTGAGCAGCTTCTGAGACATCTGGTTTGACATCGCTGGCCAAAGTTGGCAGTTCTCCATCATTTGTACTGGCCGCAGGAGTTGACAACTCTACTTTTACAGAAACGGGTCCTTCTTTTCTGGTTGTAAAACATTCAGACTTAACATATCCTGCAGTAGAACTATCATCCGCAGGCTCTTGCTTTGTTTCAACTTTCATACCTTTCTCACATTGTGGAGTCTTAGAATCCTGTTTTATCTCAGCTTTCCCCTCTTTGATCTCAGTGGTGTCTACTTCCATTTTGATTTCTAAACTAGCAGGAGTGGTTACTTGAGACTTAAGGCTGGGACACTGGTAATGGAGGGTGAGTCCATCTTAGATATACTTTGTATTGTTGTGCTAGAACAAGTCACGGTGCACATCATGTCTTTTTTAGAAGCTACTCCCTCGGAGTTACCAGTAACAGACAATCCTTGAGGAGTTGAAACTTGAGAAAACGGAGAGGCGATCTGCTGTGGTTGGTGTTGTTTTTGTTGATTCTCTTGAAGATGTTGCAGCTGTTTCTGGAAACTCTGAGGAGTAGATGGGCGGCTTCTTGTTGTTCCTGGTACCGAGGCTGCTCTCGGGGGCTGCTGGATAGGAGTTTGGTTTGACTGGGGCTGGGGAGTTGATGATTGAGGAATGGGTTGAGTATGAGATGGAGAAGAGGGTAACATCTGAGGGGACAAACCTGGCAGGTGCTTGCCCGATATCTGACTACCTTGTGGGGGTTCCTGGATGTGTAACCTACTGGTCTAGAAAAATAAACATAAATGCGGTAAAAATTACATCATACTTACTGGCCAGACGGTCACAAAAACTTTCCAGTTATTAAGAATACAATCATAACTGCAATTCAGGTAAAAAGACATTCACTATTCTGAAAAGTTAAAACAACAAGCAACTAATGACTTTTCCATCTTCCAAATACAAACATATAAAACTATTGTTGTAGTTTACTACTTGAATCACCTTTTACAATGTCATTCACTAAAAAAATCATTCATGTTACTTTACAAACAGAATGTTTAATATTCTATTATCCAGGCAAGAACTTCATTAAAAATTTTGAACAAAAACACTTAAACAAAACTAAGTAATTAGTATATTAAGAATTTATTAACCTTCATAATACCAACAAGGTTTTATACCATCAGTGTTCACATACTGTATCATACAGAATAATTTTCAGTTTTTTTATGTTAAGATACCCAGATAGCAATCAAATCAGTTAAATCATGAATCCCAGAACTAATATACAAGGATGACTGCTGTATAGATTGTAGTTTTGTACACACAGAAGTCTGAAACCAACTGCATTATAAGATACAAAGAAATCTGGAACAAAACAGTTTCTGAAAATGTATTTAAAAAGTAGAAGGAATTTCCACAGGTTCAACCAGTAATCTTAGAATTCAACTGTGTTTACTACTGTTTTACACACGTTTAATATAAGCTTTAAACATGGGGAAGTCACTGGATGCTATAATGATATATATTTTTAGATAACTTTACGTGCAAGTAAATTAACATGAAAAAATTAATAAAGCATGGCCAAACATTTTCTAATGTTGTATGGATCGAGCCATATCTGTGAAACTTTTTCACTAAAGACTGTTAAGGTAATGAGCTTTCCGTTCACACAGTAACATATCTAAAACTGTCAAGTTTTACACTTACTGGAGATCTGAGATTGCCATAAACAGGTGATGTTATCTCTATCTGACCAGACTGTCCTATAAGTTGGTTTTCCTGGTGTTGAGGTGGCACCAGCTAAAATACACAAATTTACAAAACTAACTACAACATACCATGTGATATACATATTATACATACCATCAATCAGATTATAACATTACATACAACCAAAGTGTACATTACGATACCTTACTAACATTAATTTCACCATGACTACATTACTAGTTATGTCTTGAATATCCATTTCACCTTAGAATTAATCTGGACTTCACGGAAGCAGTACAAGTGAAGTTTAACTTAATAAATAATGTGTCATGATCCAAACATGATTTAAGAACTAATAATATTCTAACAACATTCCAGTATTAAGGATATTTTACTCATTACTTATGCAAAAATAATATTCTCACAACAGTTCAGGATTAAGGATATTTTACTCATTATTTATGTAATAATTATATTCTCACAACAGTTCAGTATTAATGATATTTTACTCATTATTTATGTAATAATTATATTCTCACAACAGTTCAGTATTAATGATATTTTACTCATTATTTATGTAATAATAATATTCTCACAACAGTCCAGTATTAAGGATATTTTACTCATTATTTATGTAATAATAATATTCTCACAACAGTTCAGTATTAATGATATTTTACTCATTATTTATGTAATAATAATATTCTCACAACAGTCCAGTATTAAGGATATTTTACTCATTATTTATGTAATAATAATATTCTCACAACAGTTCAGTATTAAGGATATTTTACTCATTATTTATGTAATAAAAATATTCTCACAACAGTCCAGTATTAATGATATTTTACTCATTATTTATGTAATAATAATATTCTCACAACAGTTCAGTATTAAGGATATTTTACTCTTGATGTAATAATAATATTCTCACAATAGTTCAGTATTAAGGATATTTTACTCATTATTTATGTTATAATAATATTCTCACAACAGTTGAGTATTAAGGATATTTTACTCATTATTTATGTTATAATAATATTCTCACAACAGTTCAGTATTAAGGATATTTTACTCATTATTTATGTAATAATAATATTCTCACAATAGTTCAGTATTAAGGATATTTTACTCATTATTTATGTTATAATAATATTCTCACAACAGTTGAGTATTAAGGATATTTTACTCATTATTTATGTTATAATAATATTCTCACAACAGTTCAGTATTAAGGATATTTTACTCATTATTTATGTTATAATAATATTCTCACAACAGTTCAGTATTAAGGATATTTTACTCATTATTTATGTAATAAAAATATTCTCACAACAGTCCAGTATTAAGGATATTTTACTCTTGATGTAATAATAATATTCTCACAACAGTTCAGTATTAAGGATATTTTACTCATTATTTATGTAATAATAATATTCTCACAACAGTCCAGTATTAAGGATATTTTACTCATTATTTATGTAATAATAATATTCTCACAACAGTTCAGTATTAAGGATATTTTACTCATTATTTATGTAATAAAAATATTCTCACAACAGTTCAGTATTAAGGATATTTTACTCTTGATGTAATAATAACATTCTCACAACAGTCCAGTATTAAGGATATTTTACTCATTATTTATGTTATAATAATATTCTCACAACAGTCCAGTAATAAGGATATTTTACTCATTATTTATGTAATAATAATATTCTCACAACAGTTCAGTATTAATGATATTTTACTCATTATTTATGTAATAATAATATTCTCACAACAGTTCAGTATTAAGGATATTTTACTCATTATTTATGTAATAATAATATTCTCACAACAGTTCAGTATTAATGATATTTTACTCATTATTTATGTAATAATAATATTCTCACAACAGTCCAGTATTAAGGATATTTTACTCATTATTTATGTAATAATATTCTCACAACAGTTCAGTATTAAAGATATTTTACTCATTATTTATTTAATAATAATATTCTAACAACAGTTCAGTATTAAGGATATTTTACTCATTATTTATGTAATAATAATATTCTAACAACAGTCCAGTATTAAGGATATTTTACTCTTGATGTAATAATAATATTCTCACAACAGTTCAGTATTAAGGATATTTTACTCATTATTTATGTAATAATAATATTCTCACAACAGTTCAGTATTAAGGATATTTTACTCATTATTTATATAATAATAATATTCTCACAACAGTTCAGTATTAAGGATATTTTACTCATTATTTATGTAATAATAATATTCTAACAACAGTCCAGTATTAAGGATATTTTACTCATTATTTATGTAATAATAATATTCTCACAACAGTTCAGTATTAAGGATATTTTACTCATTATTTATGTAATAATAATATTCTAACAACAGTCCAGTATTAAGGATATTTTACTCATTATTTATGTAATAATAATATTCTCACAACAGTTCAGTATTAACGATATTTTACTCTTTATTTATGTAATAATAATATTCTCACAACAGTTCAGTATTAAGGATATTTTACTCATTATTTAAGTAATAATAATATTCTCACAACAGTTCAGTATTAAGGATATTTACTCTTGATGTAATAATAATATTCTCACAACAGTTCAGTATTAAGGATATTTTACTCATTATTTATGTAATAATAATATTCTCACAACAGTTCAGTATTAATGATATTTTACTCATTATTTATGTAATAATAATATTCTCACAACAGTTCAGTATTAATGATATTTTACTCATTATTTATGTAATAATAATATTCTCACAATAGTTCAGTATTAAGGATATTTTACTCATTATTTATGTTATAATAATATTCTCACAACAGTTGAGTATTAAGGATATTTTACTCATTATTTATGTAATAATATTCTCACAAAAGTTCAGTATTGAATTGCTGGAGCTGATACTGAATTTCCAATTTTTTTTAAAACCACAGTCTAATTTCAAACCTATGGTTTTTAGATATTAGAAGATTTGTGATTTATTTAAATTTAATTCTTAGAACTTTCAAGTGTGTGCATGTTTTATCTTAGCAAAGCCACATCAGGCTATCTGTCGAGTCCACCAAGGGGAATCAAACCCCTGATGTTAGTGTTGTAAATCCATAAACTTACCACTGTACAAGTGGGGGACAACTTAGAAGTGAAAGTATGGAAGAATATAAATATTTTATCTGTCATATCCACATACCAGTAACATGATTCATTAACACTCCTACGAAAAGTGGGGCCTAATAGGCCCCAGAGCAACTTGAAAGGTTATTAATATTAGACTAATAATTTTGTATTTAAACGAAATTGCCATTTAAATCCATTAATGAATGGATTAACGAGATTTCCACTGTCACTATCTACTATCTAGCAAAACCACAGCCAGGAGAACGGGCTTGGAGAAATCAGGACTAGAAACGTCTTTTCGTAGGAGTGTTAAGCCTGCTGGAATATTAAAACACAACAACTGTTTAGCCCTTTCACAATGAGGTCGGTATAACACACACAAGTTCATCTACACATGTTCACACATTAAGTTTTTGTACTATAATGTTTGATACAGCATGTGTATCTTCACAAAATTTGGTTGACTTTTAGTAATGGTTACAAGTTTTTTATACCCCAAAAAATCAGATATTTTAATAAAATATTTTTCTATAGATTTATTTGTGAAAATAGTCTGTTTTATCACTAGAATTAGTATAAAGTGATTTCATGTAACAATTGTTAAAGCTATTCTTTGTCCTAAATATTTGAGATATTATTTGTGTAATCTCTAAAACTTTCTAAACACATGTCAAATGTTTGTTTTCAGTAAGACTTTATGTTATTTTCTATAGTCTAACCACGTGGAGTCTGTCATTTGATCAATCTTGTAACCATCATAAAAAATAAGGAATTATGCTTTTTCATGCTACAATGATTACATATTATAACACGATAACATGAATGTTTGGTGTATGTAGCTTAAGCCTTATAACACTAAATTTGAACATATATATTTATTATTTATTATTATAATTACCTTCCAATCATACATGCATAACATTACGCACCTTGCACTGACACGGTGCACGTGCACTCAAGTCACGTTTCCAGTAATATAAAACTGATCTTCCCTGTCTTGACTGTGTTTTAGTGAATTTGTATTTTGTAATGTACAGTCACATTTCAATTATTATACATATGTATGTATATAGATTACTACTATTTAGATATAAATTATTTTTCTTAAAATATAGAACAATAAATCAAGTAAAGCAAACAATTATCTCTTCTTGCTACGACCTTTGAACTCAGTTGTTGCTGGATATAGGCTGCTAAGCCTTTTATAGTTTCTCACTTGGAGGATATCAAACAGTTATTTTAAGTTTTATATATACAGTTGAATAACCAGAAAATCATGAATAACTACACTGATACCACAGAATTCCACTATAACTTATTAAGTTTAGTAACTAGGATTTATTCAGATTTTAAAAAACACAAAACTTTTACTTTTTAAGTTAATTTGATATGCCTCCTAGCATGGTAAGAGTTCTTGTAATCACTCCATATGTACATCACATACTGGATACAAAGTTTAACGATGAAAATATCTGCTCTACTCGCAGCCTTAAGAGTTGCCACGAGCTAGACTTACCGAAACTTGTCTTGCTTTCACAGGATCGTTGAGCTGAGAGTAGCCTTCCCGAAGTCCTGAACCAATCTGGGAGTTAGAAAAAGGAATGGTACCGGTTCCAGCACTTATTCCCCCAAGAGATACAGATGTGGTGCTTGTGACATTTCCTGTGTGGGTCACATTATTAAAATAAGGTTGCTGTGGACCAAGAGGGGTCATGGGATGCGTATTTGAGTTTGTTAAATTGAAGTGGCCCTGGTTAACATCCATTCCTGTTGAGTTAGGCAGCTGGTTATTGGTCACACTAGAAAAAAAATCATTTCTTGGTCCAGGGATAGTTATATTTGGTGGAGGTATTCTCTGATGGTTTGCAAGATGAGACATCTCAGACACTCTTGGCTGAGGAGTTAGCAGTGACGGTGACAGATCTGTAAATATTGGTACACTGTTTCAGACTTTCATCAATCAGTACTTACCTCTAGCATTTGTCTTCCAATCAACCAAGTATTGATACTTGTTTTTTTATACAGTTTAAAACATAACACTATCAACAAAGTCTGTGTTTTTGTTAAGGTTTTTCAAGCTTGTATGATGTTTTAAAGATAACTTCAATTTTTTTTTAAACTATACAGAAAACACTACTGGAACAAAAATAAGCTTTTAATGTACATTAAAATATTTTTAAATGTTCAAACTCGTATCATTTAGTTTTTATCTGTTCAGAAAATCAAATCCACAATCTACAAAGTAATGATTCATAAACTATTAATGCCCTACAAACTCAGAATGTTTATACGATGATTACCCATATTACTTATTTTTTTACTCCAGATAAATGGAATATTTGTCTGTTGTCCTGTTTTACAAAAGTTACGACAACAATTAATACAACAGTCATCTTTTATGATGACATTTTAAGATTAAACGTAACACAATAAATCTTAAAATATGTTTATAATGTTGTACAACAATACTATATTGAATCTTCTTCCATATTAATAGGTTTAAGAAAACCATACAGAAAAATTCTGTGTTGCCACATAAGTAAATAACTTTCAGACCTCCAAGATATTTGAATGTTGCTTTTGAATATAGATGTAATGTGGTCCCTGTAGGAATGGAATTATATTAATTTTCTATACTAACAAAATAATTAGTCCATTTATACTGTTTAAAATCAAACTAAAAACATCATCAAAATTTCTGTATTTGTATCAGAGACAATATTATCTTAAGAATGGAATTGTATCCCCAAATATGTGGTTTCCTTACATTTGTACCTGTTTGAGTGAAACCAAATCTGTGGTTTCCTTACATTTGTATCTGTTTGAGTGAAACCAAATCTGTGGTTTCCTTACATTTGTATCTGTTTGAGTGAAAACTCAATCTGTATATGACAACAATAAAATCTTTTGAGAATGAGAAACAGATTAGTTTGATGATAATTTCTAAATACTTTAAATACTTCATTCAAAATAAGGTCCATTAAAAGTTCACAAGAAAGAAATAAGCTTCTCAAATCTGTATTATGACAACACTACTATTACAACATGAAATAAAATGTATGAACGTTACTGAATAAATCAAGCACATAATAAAACAGTACGCAGACAAAACCTAACCTAATTAATTACAGGGGCAAAAACTGTTATCTTCTTGGAGGTTTTACCTTTTCTTCTCATTTCAATATTTATTTCTAAGTCACTTACTTCTGGGAGGAAGTCTCACAGGGCTTCCAACTGGACTTGGTGTTCCCATAACAGGACTAAGTGTTCCCATGTTTGTTCCTATTGACTGCGACTGAGGAGGCTGTTGTCCCTGTTGTTCTTTTCTCTTTTGTCTTTTCTCTTCTAATTCTTTCTGAATTTTGTAGATTTTTTCAGCTAATTTTTGGTAATATTGTTCCTGTAAGGAAAATAAACGTGAATAAAAAATACTTAATTTTCCATATACTACAGGGTGTTCGGAAAGTCACTGTGCAGTTTTGTAATCATATGTCTATTCAGTCTATTTGAAGCCAGCAACTGATAGTGGTGTTTAGAAACAAAATAAGAAGGATCCAGGCCTGTATTGATGTCAACGGGGGTCACTTTCAACATTGTTTATAATTGTCATTCATAGTTACCTCCTGTATTCTATATTGAAACGTGTCTGTTAATAAATATATAAGTGCACAGTGACTTTCTGAACACCCTGTACTATCTACACAGTAAAATATTTAAAGTTTTAAACTTTTGTTTTACTACTTAAATTATGTCATAAACATGTAATACACAAACAAATTTATGCTACTGTTAGACCCAAATCTAACTGACACGCACAAGTTTGGACGTAAGAATAATTCAGGATAGCACTATTACTATTAGCCAGTACAGAACAGCCTGTATTAGACTGATAACAAAGTTATGCATTAAATAACGGCTATTTCTCACTAATAAAACCCTTTAACTTTTGATTATTATTACATATTTAAAAGAACACTCACTCTGCTGTTGGCTTCTTCAAACATGTCCCGTTCTACTTTCCGTGCATATGCAACTAGATTGCCCATTCGTCTGTCCTGAAGGGCAGATGGATCAGGAGTCGGAAAGATCGTCTGAACTCTAAGAAAGTATGCTTAAGTTACTTACAAGAACCATAGTAACATGGCTGTCTTCACAAAAGTTCCATTTTACAGCTTCAAAAAAAACCTATTTCAATTCACTCTATAAACTGTTTTATTAGAATGTGACACAAAAATAACCATCAGCACAGTGCTACTCACCAAATATTTATTTGAAGCTCTTGTTTTTATTGGTAAGTATAGAGCATATGTGTGTGCAGAGTCAATTAACACATGAAATATCTCAAACACAAGGAAACAAAATATAACAATATATTCTAACAAATTTAAAAGCTCCTACACACAGAAAATAAATATAAATAAACATACATTTTTTGTACAAGACAATCCCTCAGGTTAGAGGATACAGAGTGGTGCCAGGCCTTGGTTCTTGAAGACGGTTCAGCTGGAGAAGCATGTACTGCTGATGATATCTGGCTCAGTATTTCACCAGACAGACCAACCGATGTGGGAGTTGACATCAGATTCCTTCCCATCAAGCTAATCTGAGAAGCATCACTCGTGCTGATAAACCCCTGTGACTGAGGCCCCTGGTTAGAAGGTGCAACAGCATGAGGCTGCAGCTGACCCTGACGAGTTGTGGGTGGCTGTTGCTGGTTAGCTGACAAGGAGTTCATGTTCTGCATCTCATTGACCCCTACACCAATAATGTTATAATCAGTGACCCCTACACCAATAATGTTATAATCAGTGACCCCTACAACAATGATGTTATAATCAGTGAAACCTATTACAATGATGTGTTATAGCCACTGACACCTACAACAATGTGTCACAAACAATGATTAAACATACACCAGAAATATTCAGTAACTGTATTTAGCACAACTGCTACATAAGCACCCACTATAAGAAATATGGATAAACTTTAAATTATGTATGTAAGTTCTAATACAACCTGAAGTAGCATTACTGTAAATCACAACTAAAACAGATAAGATTTGAAACAAAGCTATTTCAAAAAACTCACCCTGCGTCTGACCTAGTCCGAGTCTCTGTTGCATAATTTGTGAAGTGACATTATTGTTTCCTACTGCATTGTAATGAAGGCCTAGAGCAGCATAAGCCCTCTGCATATCAGCCGGGGCAGGACCTTGGTTTACCTGGTTCTGCTGCACTGACGTTCCTTTACGTTAACAAACAAAAAGTAAAAAATTCTGGTTTCAAAACATTAGAAATATTGGAATACATAAAAACAGCAATGACTTAAACATCACAGCAGTGTAAGGCTTTAACAGTATATAGTTCAATAGGCTTAAGATACATAAACACAGCAACTTTTGTTTCTTCTACACAGCATTTAATAGATTTGAACTTCATATGGAATTTCTATAAATAATATGATAAAATGATTACATAACAAGATATTTTGTACAATATTTATTATTTTATAAACAGTATTTCTACTTACAACAACAAACCAACACTAATTAAAGACATCACAAAACAAAAATGTATTTGAGAACAGCTGGTATGGGTATTAACACTTTTACTAATAAGACAGAGAACAATGTTATGACCTTTCTAGGTCATCTTCAGGTTAACCTTTGTTTCTCTGCTTTATTACTAAAATTGTTAATACCCATACCAGCCATTCTGAGATACATTTTTATATCAAGTGGGTTTCTCGTCATCAAGAATTACAAAACAATTACTAGCTCAAGTGTGAAAAAAAACAAACTACAACACTTTGAAATTATGTATCATAAAATTAGTGATTATGCAAAAAAACTACAAATTATCCACTGATTATGAAGCAAATTATAACTCTTACAATATACAGCTCAAATTATGATTACTACATTGCTTCATAACAACTTGTGTACTATCTCTCCATATCACAGTGTTATAATAACTACGTTCATCATCAAATTACTCCAACAATTGTAAATTAAAAAGTGTTAGACCAATAATAAAGATGACAGATCGCTGTTATATTATCAATTACAGTATTACAAATTTACAATTACAATATTAAAGTTAATATTCTAGCATTAATTAAAAACTCTGGTGGAAAAATGCTTACAAAATTTGATTCTACCAGGAAATAACATTTATGACCTTTGTAACTGTAAAATTAACTGTAATTTTTTTAGCTGTGTTAACAGCAAGATATTTTACATTTCAGACTCACCAGCTAACTGTTGTTGTTTTCTGTCTGCTTGTTTTAAAGGTAAGCAAACAGGACAGTCGTTTCTTGTACAGTTCTTCCAGTGAGAGATGATTTGTCGTGACGAAGCACAGTGATTTACTTGGCAGGACTTTCCTGCCTGACAAGTCGTCATGTGGTTCAAAACATTTTTCATAGTTCTACAATGAGGAAGCGAGCACTGACGAACTTCTCCGTTGGCTTGGTTTTCACGTCTTTGGCATTTGTGTGCATGCAGCAGTAACACCAACTGCTGTTGTATCAACCTCCGTTTCTCAGAATCTGCCGTTGCAGGATTTCCACCAGCTTGTGGAGCCGTGTTTCCTGAACCTAAATTAGGGGTACTAGAAGGGTTTTGTGGAGGTTGTGGTCCCTGTGTAAGAGTCTGAGGTGTAGACATATTCTGATTACCAACTGGCTGCTGGTTTAGGTGCTGATGAAACATTAAAAAAACACACTCATAAATTCATTATGTTTAAATATCCTGTAGGTTAACACAAAGATATCTGTAATAAACTCTGTTTTCTAGATTATTAAGAAAATAACCATTTACAATATGAAATCTAGCAACTGCTTTGATACTTTGATAGCCAGTTGCCTATTACATATTGAAATACTACAAGAATAAACAGTCATAACTGAATCATGACTAACATAGCCTCATATCCTGAAGAATTAGACTGTTATTTCAATGTCATTAACTTACACTAGCTCAAGTTAATCATGTGGTGTTTGCATACACACAAGCTGCAGAAGTAATTTTTATCCTACACCAATTTCTTAATGTCTGAGGTCTTCCACAGTTTGAACAAAAATTAAGTTTAAAATATTCCTGAAATATTATGTATATGCTTCTGAGAAAACATTGTATTAATAAATATTGTGTATGACAGAAAATACCAATATAAAGCCATGTAACATACTAGGACATTTATACTTTACTTTTAAAACAAAAGTAAGTAGTGTACAGCCATTCCAAGATAAGTAAACAGATAAACAGCAAGTACAAACTAAACCTATAATAGTTTCACTTAAAAAAAATCTTTAACATCCCTAAAAATCCACTCAACAAGAAATCTCAATTTTATTAATGGTTTTAAGCATTTACTAAAAACAAACACCATGAATAAATTGAAAAATAATCCAGGTTTTACTCTGAGTTCTGTTATTCTTTACCATGATTTACTTAGTAGCCAAGCTCTTTCAAATGTTTAGTGAGATTAATAAATATATAAAGCTGAATTTAACATACAAACTATCAACAAAACGTGTTCACAGTGCCTACATATAACTTCACAAAAGATATCCTTACACTTTCAACAAAACCTGTTCACAGTGCCTATATATAACTTCACAAAAGATATCCTTACACTTTCAACAAAACCTGTTCACAGTGCCTATATATAACTTCACAAAGATATCCTTACACTTTCAACAAAACCTGTTCACAGTGCCTATATATAACTTCACAAAAGATATCCTTACACTTTCAACAAAACCTGTTCACAGTGCCTATATATAACTTCACAAAAGATATCCTTACACTTTCAACAAAACCTGTTCACAGTGCCTATATATAACTTCACAAAATATATCCTTACACTTTCAACAAAACCTGTTCACAGTGCCTATATATAACTTCACAAAAGATATCCTTACACTTTCAACAAAACTTGTTCACAGTGCCTATATATAACTTCACAAAGATATCCTTACACTTTCAACAAAACCTGTTCACAGTGCCTATATATAACTTCACAAAAGATATCCTTACACTTTCAACAAAACCTGTTCACAGTGCCTATATATAACTTCACAAAAGATATCCTTACACTTTCAACAAAACCTGTTCACAGTGCCTATATATAACTTCACAAAAGATATCCTTACACTTTCAACAAAACCTGTTCACAGTGCCTATATATAACTTCACAAAAGATATCCTTACACTTTCAACAAAACCTGTTCACAGTGCCTATATATAACTTCACAAAGATATCCTTACACTTTCAACAAAACCTGTTCACAGTGCCTATATATAACTTCACAAAAGATATCCTTACACTTTCAACAAAACCTGTTCACAGTGCCTATATATATAACTTCACAAAAGATATCCTTACACTTTCAACAAAACCTGTTCACAGTGCCTATATATAACTTCACAAAAGATATCCTTACACTTTCAACAAAACCTGTTCACAGTGCCTATATATAACTTCACAAAGATATCCTTACACTATCAACAAAACCTGTTCACAGTGCCTATATATAACTTCACAAAGATATCCTTACACTTTCAACAAAACCTGTTCACAGTGCCTATATATAACTTCACAAAAGATATCCTTACACTTTCAACAAAACCTGTTCACAGTGCCTATATATAACTTCACAAAAGATATCCTTACACTTTCTAAAGGTGCATTTCCAGGCAACTGGAAACGTGGACCCATATTAATTCCTGCTGTTGTGTTAAGTAGCCGAGAAGCTCCAGATAAGACTGAAGTTACAGAGGTAGACAAACCAGGAGACTGAGTTCTAGACACAGGCATGTTGTTTCCAGACACAGTCATCTGTCTCAAGGGACTTATTCCTGGACCCTGTTGCTAACATTAAAACAAATATTATGTTCAATATTCTAATTGAATTAGTCTGTCTTATACTACCAATAACAAATTATTTTTAACCTACATTAAACAGTAAGCAACAAACCATTCGCAATAATAAAAAAATACACATTTGGAAGTTTCCGTTTTAAATTCACAATGATATCGTATCACCTACAACAGACTATATCTGGACAGATTTAGAAGAAGCACGGAAAGTTGAAGTTTAGTGTTATCAACATGTATCAGTGTGTTTATAAACCAACTGTAACACTTACAGTATCCAACAAGTCTGATTACAACATCTTGTTGTGTTCTGAGAATGGATTGCACCAGGATTAGCTAAGTTTGAATTTCACATACATACATCTCTATCTTGTAATCAGTGTACAGGCTATAGCTTTTCTTCAACTAATCACCACTAATGTTTCTACATTGTTCCAGGATCTCTATGCCAGATCCATGCCCGGGTTCCAAGACAATTCCACCAACACTCCCTCAACACAGATAAAGTATGCTGTAAACCACTATCCTAACAATAGTCTTTCTTCATGTTTCTATTTAATTTTATGGAATATTTAACAATTCCAGGGGATGAGCAACCAAGATCACGATATTTGAACCTCACACACACTTCAGAGAAAGTTGGCTTCATATACATAACAAATTGTTTATTATGAACTACACTTTCTACAAAACATAAGCACCCATTTTGAGTTGTATGTTAGCTATGTAGAAAAATCTTAAACAGGTTACTGTTCACAGATTTCAATGTTAGTTTACACAATAAACATTTAAAATCTTTAGTGAATTAGTAATCATAAATTTGTAGGGTAATGTACACTTTAAATTTTTAAAATCTCAAGTGGGTTAGTAATTATACATTTCAATGGTAGTGTACACTGTAAATGTTTCAAATCTTAGGTGGGTTAGTAATCACACATTTAGAGGGTAGTGTACCTTATAAATGATTAAAATCTTAAGTGGGTCAGTAATCACACATTTGGAGGGTAGTGTGCACTATAAATGATTAAAATCTTAAGTGGGTCAGTAATCACACATTTGGAGGATAATGTGCACTATAAATGATTAAAATCTTAAGTGAGTTAGTAATCACACATTTGGAGGTTAGTGTACACTATAAATGATTAAAATCTTAAGTGGGTTAGTAATCACACATTTGGAGGGTAGTGTACACTATAAATGCTTAAAATCTTAAGTGGGTTAGTAATCACACATTTGGAGGATAGTGTACACTATAAATGCTTAAAATCTTAAGTGAGTAAGTAATCACACATTTGGAGGGTAGTGTACACTATAAATGTTTCAAATCTTAAATGGGTTAGTAATCACACATTTGGAGGGTAGTGTGCACTATAAATGCTTAAAATCTTAAGTGGGTTAGTAATCACACATTTGGAGGATAGTGTACACTATAAATGCTTAAAATCTTAAGTGGGTTAGTAATCACACATTTGGAGAGTAGTGTACACTATAAATGTTTCAAATCTTAAGTGGGTCAGTAATCATACATTTGAGGGATAGTGTACACTATAAATGATTAAAATCTTAAGTGGGTCAGTAATCACACATTTCTAGGGTAGGCACACTAAATGCTTAATATCTTAAGTGGGTATGTAATAATCATTTGAAGGATAGTGTACACTATAAATGATTAAAATCTTAAGTGGGTCAGTAATCACACATTTGGAGGATAGTGTGCACTATAAATGATTAAAATCTTAAGTAGGTTAGTAATCACACATTTGGAGGGTAGTGTACACTATAAATGCTTAAAATCTTAAGTGGGTTAGTAATCACACATTTGGAGGGTAGTGTACACTATATGTGTTTAAAATCGTAAGTGGGTCAGTAATCACACATTTGAAGGATAGTGTGCACTATAAATGATTAAAATCTTAAGTGAGTCAGTAATCACACATTTGGAGGATAGTGTGCACTATAAATGATTAAAATCTTAAGTGGGTTAGTAATCACACATTTCTAGGGTAGGCACACTAAATGCTTAATATCTTAAGTGGGTATGTAATCATACATTTAAAGGATAGTGTACACTATAAATGATTAAAATCTTAAGTGGGTCAGTAATCACACATTTGGAGGGTAGTGTGCACTATAAATGATTAAAATCTTAAGTGGGTCAGTAATCACACATTTGAAGGATAGTGTGCACTATAAATGATTAAAATCTTAAGTGAGTCAGTAATCACACATTTGGAGGATAGTGTGCACTATAAATGATTAAAATCTTAAGTGGGTTAGTAATCACACATTTGGAGGATAGTGTGCACTATAAATGATTAAAATCTTAAGTGGGTCAGTAATCACACATCTGGAGGATAGTGTGCACTATAAATGATTAAAATCTTAAGTGGGTCAGTAATCACACATTTGGAGGATAGTGTGCACTATAAATGATTAAAATCTTAAGTGGGTCAGTAATCACACATTTGGAGGATAGTGTGCACTATAAATGATTAAAATCTTAAGTGGGTTAGTAATCACACATTTCTAGGGTAGGCACACTAAATGCTTAATATCTTAAGTGGGTATGTAATCATACATTTAAAGGATAGTGTACACTATAAATGATTAAAATCTTAAGTGGGTCAGTAATCACACATCTGGAGGGTAGTGTGCACTATAAATGATTAAAATCTTAAGTGGGTCAGTAATCACACATTTGGAGGATAGTGTGCACTATAAATGATTAAAATCTTAAGTGGGTCAGTAATCACACATTTGGAGGATAGTGTGCACTATAAATGATTAAAATCTTAAGTGGGTTAGTAATCACACATTTGGAGAGTAGTGTACACTATAAATGCTTAAAATCTTAAGTGGGTTAGTAATCACACATTTGGAGGGTAGTGTACACTATAAATGTTTCAAATCTTAAGTGGGTTAGTAATCATACATTTCAAGGATAGTGTACATTATAAATGCTTAAAATCTTAAGTGGGTAAGTAATCACACATTTGGAGGATAGAGTGCACTATAAATGATTAAAATCTTAAGTGGGTTAGTAATCACACATTTGGAGCGTAGTGTACACTATAAATGTTTCAAATCTTAAATGGGTTAGTAATCACACATTTGGAGGGTAGTGTGCACTATAAATGCTTAAAATCTTAAGTGGGTTAGTAATCACACATTTGGAGGATAGTGTACACTATAAATGCTTAAAATCTTAAGTGGGTTAGTAATCACACATTTGGAGAGTAGTGTACACTATAAATGTTTCAAATCTTAAGTGGGTCAGTAATCATACATTTGAGGGATAGTGTACACTATAAATGATTAAAATCTTAAGTGGGTCAGTAATCACACATTTGGAGGGTAGTGTGCACTATAAATGATTAAAATTTTAAGTGGGTTAGTAATCACACATTTGGAGGATAGTGTACACTATAAATGATTAAAATCTTAAGTGGGTTATTAATCACACATTTGGAAGGTAGTGTACACTATAAATGATTAGAATCTTAAGTGGGTTATTAATCACACATTTGGAAGGTAGTGTACACTATAAATGATTAGAATCTTAAGTGGGTTAGTAATCACACATTTGGAGGGTAGTGTGCACTATAAATGATTAAAATCTTAAGAGGGTCAGTAATCACACATTTGGAGGGTAGTGTGCACTATAAATGATTAAAATCTTAAGTGGGTCAGTAATCACACATTTGTAGGGTAGTGTGCACTATAAATGATTAAAATCTTAAGTGGGTCAGTAATCACACATTTGGAGGGCAGTGTACACAATATGTGTTTAAAATCTTAAGTGGGTTAGTAATCACACATTTGGAGGGTAGTGTACACAATATGTGTTTAAAATCTTAAGTGGGTCAGTAATCACACATTTCTAGGGTAGGCACACTAAATGCTTAATATCTTAAGTGGGTTAGTAATCACACATTTGGAGTGTAGTGTGCACTATAAATGATTAAAATCTTAAGTGGGTTAGTAATCACACATTTGGAAGGTAGTGTACACTATAAATGTTTCAAATCTTAAGTGGGTCAGTAATCACACATTTGGAGAGAAGTGTACCTTATAAATGTTTCAAATATTAAGTAGGTTAGTAATCATACATTTGAAAAATAGTGTACACTATAAATGCTTAAAATCTTAAGTGGGTCAGTAATACAACATTTGGAGTGTAGTGTGCACTATAAATGATTAAAATCTTAAGTGGGTTAGTACTCAGACATTTGGAGGGTAGTGTACACAATATATGTTTAAAATCTTAAGTGGGTCAGTAATCATACATTTCTAAGGTAGGCACACTAAATGCTTAATATCTTAAATGGGTTAGTAATCACACATTTGGAGGTTAGTGTACACTTTAAATGTTTCAAATCTTAGGTGGGTCAGTAATCACACATTTGGAGGGTAGTGTGCACTATAAATGATTAAAATCTTAAGTGGGGCAGTAATCACACATTTGGAGGGTAGTGTACACAATATGTGTTTAAAATCTTAAGTGGGTCAGTAATCACACATTTGGAGGGTAGTGTGCACTATAAATGATTAAAATCTTAAGTGGGGCAGTAATCACACATTTGGAGGGTAGTGTACACAATATGTGTTTAAAATCTTAAGTGGGTCAGTAATCACACATTTGGAGGGTAGTGTACACAATATGTGTTTAAAATCTTAGGTGGGTCAGTAATCACACATTTGGAAGGTAGTGTACACTATAAATGCTTAATATCTTAAGTGGGTTAGTAATCACACATTTGGAGGGTAGTGTACACTTTAAATGTTTAAAATCTTAAGTGGGTCAGTAATAACACATTTCAAGGGTAGGCACACTAAATGCTTAATATCTTAAGTGGGTTAGTTATCACACATTTCTAGGGTAGGCACACTAAATGCTTAATATCTTAAGTGGGTCAGTAATCACACATTTGGAGGGTAGTGTGCACTATAAATGTTTCAAATCTTAAATGGGTTAGTAATCATACATTTGAAGGATAGTGTTCACTATAAATGTTTCAAATCTTAAGTGGGTTAGTAATCACACATTTGGAGGGTAGTGTACACTATAAATGTTTCAAATCTTAGGTGGGTCAATAATCACACATTTGGAGAGTAGTGTACCTTATAAATGTTTCAAATATTAAGTGGGTTAGTAATCATACATTTGAAGGACAGTGTACACTATAAATGTTTCAAATCTTAAGTGGGTCAGTAATCACATATTTGGAGGGAAGTGTACACTATAAATGTTTCAAATCTTAAGTGCGTCAGTAATCACACATTTGGAGGGTAGTGTACACTATAAATGTTTCAAATCTAAGGTGGGTCAGTAATCACACATTTGGAGGTTAGTGTGCACTATAAATGATTAAAATCTTAAGTGGGTCAGTAATCACACATTTGGAGGGTAGTGTACACAATATGTGTTTAAAATCTTAAGTGGGTTAGTAATCACACATTTGGAGGGTAGTGTACACAATATGTGTTTAAAATCTTAAGTGGGTCAGTAATCACACATTTGGAGGGTAGGCACACTAAATGCTTAATATCTTAAGTGGGTTAGTAATCACACATATGGAGGGTAGTGTACACTTTAAATGCTTAAAATCTTAAGTGGGTCAGTACTCACACATTTCTATGGTAGGCACACTAAATGCTTAATATCTTAAGTGGGTTAGTAGTCACACATTTGGAGGGTAGTGTACACTATAAATGTTTCAAATCTTAAGTGGGTCAGTAATCACACATTTGGAGAGTAGTGTACCTTATAAATGTTTAAAATCTTAAGTGGGTCAGTAATGACACATTTGAATGGTAGTGTACACTATAAATGTTTCAAATCTTAAGTGGGTTAGTAATCACACATTTGGAGAGTAGTGTACACAATATGTGTTTAAAATCTTAAGTGGGACAGTAATCACACATTTCTAGGGTAGGCACACTAAATGCTTAATATCTTAAGTGGGTTAGTAATCACACATTTGGAGGGTAGTGTACACTTTAAATGTTTAAAATCTTAAGTGGGTCAGTAATCACACATTTCTATGGTAGGCACACTAAATGCTTAATATCTTAAGTGGGTTAGTAGTCACACATTTGGAGGGTAGTGTACACTATAAATGTTTCAAATCTTAAGTGGGTCAGTAATCACACATTTGGAGAGTAGTGTACCTTATAAATGTTTAAAATCTTAAGTGGGTCAGTAATGACACATTTGAATGGTAGTGTACACTATAAATGTTTCAAATATTAAGTGGGTTAGAAATCATACATTTGAAGGACAATGTACACTATAAATGTTTAAAATCTTAAGTGGGTCAGTAATGACACATTTGAATGGTAGTGTACACTATAAATGTTTCAAATCTTAAGTGGGTTAGTAATCACACATTTGGAGAGTAGTGTACACAATGTGTTTAAAATCTTAAGTGGGACAGTAATCACACATTTCTAGGGTAGGCACACTAAATGCTTAATATCTTAAGTGGGTTAGTAATCACACATTTGGAGGGTAGTGTACACTTTAAATGTTTAAAATCTTAAGTGGGTCAGTAATCACACATTTCTAGGGTAGGCACACTAAATGCTTAATATCTTAAGTGGGTCAGTAATCACACATTTGGAGGGTAGTGTACCTTATAAATGTTTCAAATATTAAGTGGGTTAGAAATCATACATTTGAAGGACAATGTACACTATAAATGCTTAAAATCTTAAGTGGGTCAGTAATACAACATTTGAAGGGTAGTGTGCACTATAAATGATTAAAATCTTAAGTGGGTATGTAATCATACATTTAAAGGATAGTGTACACTATAAATGATTAAAATCTTAAGTGGGTTAGTAATCACACATTTGGAGAGTAGTGTACACTATAAATGCTTAAAATCTTAAGTGGGTCAGTAATACAACATTTGAAGGGTAGTGTGCACTATAAATGATTAAAATCTTAAGTGGGTTAGTAATCACACATTTCTAGGGTAGGCACACTAAATGCTTAATATCTTAAGTGGGTATGTAATCATACATTTAAAGGATAGTGTACACTATAAATGATTAAAATCTTAAGTGGGTCAGTAATCACACATCTGGAGGATAGTGTGCACTATAAATGATTAAAATCTTAAGTGGGTCAGTAATCACACATTTGAAGGATAGTGTGCACTATAAATGATTAAAATCTTAAGTGGGTCAGTAATCACACATCTGGAGGATAGTGTGCACTATAAATGATTAAAATCTTAAGTGGGTCAGTAATCACACATTTGGAGGATAGTGTGCACTATAAATGATTAAAATCTTAAGTGGGTCAGTAATCACACATTTGGAGGATAATGTGCACTATAAATGATTAAAATCTTAAGTGGGTTAGTAATCACACATTTGGAGAGTAGTGTACACTATAAATGCTTAAAATCTTAAGTGGGTTAGTAATCACACATTTGGAGGGTAGTGTACACTATAAATGTTTCAAATCTTAAGTGGGTTAGTAATCATACATTTCAAGGATAGTGTACATTATAAATGCTTAAAATCTTAAGTGGGTAAGTAATCACACATTTGGAGGATAGAGTGCACTATAAATGATTAAAATCTTAAGTGGGTTATTAATCACACATTTGGAGGGTAGTGTACACTATAAATGTTTCAAATCTTAAATGGGTTAGTAATCACACATTTGGAGGGTAGTGTGCACTATAAATGCTTAAAATCTTAAGTGGGTTAGTAATCACACATTTGGAGGATAGTGTACACTATAAATGCTTAAAATCTTAAGTGGGTTAGTAATCACACATTTGGAGGGTAGTGTGCACTATAAATGATTAAAATCTTAAGTGGGTTAGTAATCACACATTTGGAGGGTAGTGTCCACTATAAATGATTAAAATCTTAAGAGGGTCAGTAATCACACATTTGGAGGGTAGTGTGCACTATAAATGATTAAAATCTTAAGTGGGTTAGTAATCACACATTTGGAGGATAGTGTACACTATAAATGATTAAAATCTTAAGTGGGTTATTAATCACACATTTGGAAGGTAGTGTACACTATAAATGATTAGAATCTTAAGTGGGTTAGTAATCACACATTTGGAGGGTAGTGTGCACTATAAATGATTAAAATCTTAAGAGGGTCAGTAATCACACATTTGGAGGGTAGTGTGCACTATAAATGATTAAAATCTTAAGTGGGTCAGTAATCACACATTTGGAGGGTAGTGTGCACTATAAATGATTAAAATCTTAAGTGGGTCAGTAATCACACATTTGTAGGGTAGTGTGCACTATAAATGATTAAAATCTTAAGTGGGTCAGTAATCACACATTTGGAGGGCAGTGTACACAATATGTGTTTAAAATCTTAAGTGGGTCAGTAATCACACATTTCTAGGGTAGGCACACTAAATGCTTAATATCTTAAGTGGGTTAGTAATCACACATTTGGAGTGTAGTGTGCACTATAAATGATTAAAATCTTAAGTGGGTTAGTAATCACACATTTGGAGGGTAGTGTACACTATAAATGTTTCAAATCTTAAGTGGGTCAGTAATCACACATTTGGAGAGAAGTGTACCTTATAAATGTTTCAAATATTAAGTAGGTTAGTAATCATACATTTGAAAAATAGTGTACACTATAAATGCTTAAAATCTTAAGTGGGTCAGTAATACAACATTTGGAGGGTAGTGTACACTATAAATGTTTCAAATCTTAGGTGGGTCAGTAATCACACATTTGGAGAGTAGTGTACACTATAAATGCTTAAAATCTTAAGTGGGTCAGTAATACAACATTTGGAGGGTAGTGTACACTATAAATGATTAAAATCTTAAGTGGGTTAGTACTCACACATTTGGAGGGTAGTGTACACTTTAAATGTTTAAAATCTTAAGTGGGTCAGTAATCACACATTTCTAGGGTAGGCACACTAAATGCTTAATATCTTAAGTGGGTTAGTAATCACACATTTGAAGGATAGTGTACACTATAAATGCTTAAAATCTTAAGTGGGTCAGTAATGACACATTTGAATGGTAGTGTACACTATAAATGTTTCAAATCTTAAGTGGGTCAGTAATCACACATTTGGAGGGTAGTGTACACTATAAATGTTTCAAATCTTAAGTGGGTTAATAATCACACTTTTGGAGGGTAGTGTACACTATAAATGCTTAAAATCTTAAGTGGGTTAGTAATCACAGGTTTGGAGGGTAGTGTACACTTTTAAATGTTTAGACAGTTAATACGAATACACACACCTCATTAAATGTGTGATTTTGTAAGACCAAACAGACCTGGACAATTTGGACTATCTCTCTCCAAATATTAAAGTAAGTACTGGAGTACATCTGCTTGACTGTTTTGTAAACAGAAATCAATAGTAGAAACTAATAAATATTGTGTTTTTTTATAGCAGTCATGCATCAGTGCATTTCTGAGTACTTTTCCATTTTTAAAATGTGTGTGTAACATGTTATTCTACTAGTGATATTATAAATATGCACATGGAAATTGTACCTCCCTGCCATGGAACATGTTCTATTTGTTCGGTCAAACAGTCCAGTCTGCTTGACAGACAGTTCCAAACTGTTCCATCATGGCAACTCCCTGTAAAGTACTGTAAATTCTTCATATTCTAATATCAGAAACAGCAAACTGTAGTTGCAAATACAATAAATGCAATCTTGAGTTAAAACTGTAACTAAGATGTGGATGGATAAGGAGTTTCTTTGTTTTAATTTAGAAAGTATATTTTCACACAGTCCAAACCTTTGATTCAGAAACAATCTTCAAACTGTCAGCCATGATGCTAGAATAGAAATCCAGCAAATGATTTTACAAAGAGACTAAAAACTGTTCTGTCCCACCCTGAAATGAATAAGCAGAACATGCTGAGTCTGTCCACCTCTCAAAACCCTCATTAAAATGATCTAACCCTCACTAATTTGTTGACTTTCAAATCCTCTGTGATGTCTTTAAGACTGTAGTGGGTACTTAAGAAAAACCATAAAACTTGCACTTTAAATGTTTAGACAGATCAATATGAATACATATTTGACTAGGAATAATCCAGTAAACCAAATGCTGGTGATAACCAACAATTGCTCTGAGTAAAACTTTGCAAAATGTATCAGAAAATTATAATGTTATTACTGCCTTACACAATTTATTTTTACCCATTATGTTTTCAATATCCCAGTAAAAAATTACAAATTACTTCAACTACAGAATACTTATGACACTTAAGTACTTAAAGAACTGAAAATATCTTAACTTTCCATAGCGAGTGTTACTAACCGACAGGATGATGCACATCACAACAACACTAAATTCTGATGTACGTGTTATACTTGCAAAGTAACTTTATTAAAAAAACAATTAATATTTAAAAACCTAACAAAGACAGAGAAAGAGATCCCTTAATATTTCTACACTAATGTTTTTTAATTAGTAGCTACAAATCATTTAAATAGAAAAAATAAAACTCTAATGTTTTATTTAAAGTTTAACACAACACAGACTGAGAGAACTTAAAATAGGTCTATTCATAAAATAAGTCATGTCCAGACACAATGTTAGTGATTACATTTGGCAGAAATGTTCTTTCAGTGTGGTTTATTTTCTCAAAAAACTTTCATTTGCTGAGATACAAACAGTTTATTTATTAACAATAAATCCACATAATCAATGCTACCCAATACTTAAATAATGTGCTAACACTACATACTTCCCACTTTGCCAATTACAAGTAGCATCACTAAAAATGCCTGCTACAAAACACAATCGTTAACAAATCTATAAAATCATAGCACAGGTTCTCTAAGTTTATTAAAGATGCCTGCTACAGAACACAATCGTTAACGAATCTATAAAATCATAGCACAGTTTCTCTTAGTTTATTAAAGATGCCTGCTACAAAACACAATCGTTAATCTAATCTATAAAATCATAGCACAGGTTCTCTAAGTTTATTTTCATTTCATTTATCTTGGTTTTATTTCTTGCTAATTACCCCATTATAAGCTGGACATATTTTACAGAGGCAAATAGCACAGCTTTCCATCATGATAAACCTGCTATCTGACACACAAAAACACCTCTCTGTGAAATACTGTATTACATTTTGACAGTATAAAGACAACTAGTGTAACAGTGATGTGACTGTTGTAAGTACACCATCTATAAACTGTTTTGATAATTTAGTAAATACAAGCATATTTGTACCTACCTGAACTTACAAACAAATAAACCACATTGTTAAAAACAGTTTTGATGTTGGATTGATTGATTTAGTGTTTTATGGCACAAAGCAGCTAGGCTATCTGCTCCAAACGTCCAGTAAAAAGGTAAAAATAAATTAAATGTCTTTGTCAAAGTCCTTGATGATGAATGAGGTCCAGCATCTTTAAGGCCGAGGGTCTGGCAGAGCCATAGACCAGTGATTCATAGTCCAGTTTTGAACGAATAAGAGCACGATATATCTTGAACATAGAACATCAATCCGCTCCCCAACTGGTAGTAGAGAGAACACGAAGGACGTTCAGCGTTCTTGTGCATTTGACCCGTTGCTGCTTTAAATGTGGTATAAAGGTCAGCTTACGGTCAAAGATAAGCCCCAAGAACTTGGTCTCAGGGACCACTGGCAGCGAAACTTCACCAATACAGAGTTCAGGAACAGGGTGAATACCCCCTTGGCAGCAAAAGTGCATGCAAACGGTTTTAGAGAGAGAAAAATTAAAGCTGTTCGCCATAGTCCACTTCAGTACACGATTGAGGGCAGTTTGTAGTTGCTGCTCAATATATCTCATGTTCGGTGACTGACATGAGATGTGAAAGTCATCAACATAGAGCCCGTTTACACCAGTGAGAGGGAGTTGTTCAGTGATGGCATTTATCTTTATACTGAAAAGTGTGACACTCAAAACACAGCTCTGAGGGACTCCAAGTTCCTGTACAAAAGAACGGGAAAGTATTGAACCCACACAAACTTGGAATCTCCTGTCCATTAAAAATTTTTTAATAAACATAGGTAAATGACCACGCAACCCATGTATATGGAGGTCTTGCAAAATGCCATACCTCCATGTTGTGTCATAAGCCTTCTCAACGTCAAAGAATATTGAAACAAGATGTTGGCGTTTGAGAAAGGCTTCTCTGATTGATATTTCCAGTCGAATTAGGTGGTCCGTGGTGGAGTGCTGTCATCGGAACCCACACTGGGTGGGCGAGAGGAGGTTGTTTAATTTGAGGAACCAAACAAGACGAGCATTAACCATCCTCTCTAAGGTCTTACAGAGACAGCTCGTCAAAGCAATTGGATGGTAGTTTGAAACAATCTTGGGATTATTCCCTGGCTTAGAGAAAGATAAAACAATAGCCTTGTGCCAGGCATCAGAAAAAACATTCTCCTGCTAGATATGGTTAAAAACAATTAGAAGAATATCAAGAGAAGCAGGAGAGAGATAGAGCAGCATGTCATAGTGTACATCATCAGGTCCAACAGATGTACTGCCAGACCGCTGAAGGGCCATTTTCAGTTCCACCAGTGTAAAGGGACAATTATAGTAAAAAAGACAGTCAGTTCGAAAGGAAAGAGGTGAACGCTCTGCCCGAGTCTTGATGGCCAAGAAGGTGGAGGAACAAGAAGAAGTGCTAGATACCCAGCAAAGCTTTCACCTAGAGTATCAGCAATGTTCGCACATCAGGCACCTCCTGACCATCAGAGAGTAAGATCGAGAGGGGGACAGAATTGTAGTGTCCATTGACCTTTCAAATCCTGTCCCATATGACCTTGGAACTGGTGGTAGAAGATATGCTAGTTGTGAACTTAATCCAAAATTCCTTCTGGCTTTGATGTCTTACCCATGCCCGTTTTTGAGCCTTCCGTGTCAAGTGACAAGCAGAATTCCACCACAGACAAGGATATCGTGGAAAACGTGTCGAGGTTTTAGGAATGCACTGAGCAGCTGCTTGTATAATACAATCAGTTACGCTGCCACACAGTCATCTATTGATGGCTCATTCACGATGGCAGGATCAAGTTCTGCGAGAGCAGTGAATGTGAACCAGTCTGCCTGGTCCAGCTACCACCGGGGGTACGCGGTTAAGGTGGCACTGACCACGGCCAGTCTCTCTAAAATGTTTAGGAAAATGATCACTGCCTAGTGGATTATTGTCAACCCTCCATGAAAAATGGGAAAATAATAAAGGGGAGCAAACCGAGAGATCAATAGCGGTAAAGGACTGACTAGGTGCATGAAAATAAGTGGAAAAACCAGTTTTGAAAAGAGAAAGATTGTGATCAGAGAGCATATGCTCTACAGTGCGACCCCTCCTATCAAAAACAGCACTTCCCCAGAGGGGATGATGTCCATTAAAATCCCCCAGGATTAGAAATGGAGACGGCAACTGTTCAACGAGAGCATCAAGGTCTGATTAATCATATGTCTCTCCAGGGGACAGGTAGAAAGAAGTAACAGTGATGGTATGACCCAAGGAAACACGGATGGCTACGGCCTCCAAGGGTGTGTTGAGTGAAAAAGACAGGGTGGGCACATGCTGATCAACCAATAGTGCCACCCCTCCATGTACTCATCCATCACACAGCCTATCATTTCTGTACAAAGAAAAGTGCCGAATAGTGACTGTATCAGCAGGTTTTAGAAATGTTTCTTGTAAGACATACAGGATGGTAGGAAGCAATCAGTGTTTTGATATCATCCAGATTAGAACGTGAACCTTGACAGTTCCATGGTATCAAGGTGGCCATTTTTTAATAGCGGGTGGGCAAAGTGGCTGGAGAACCCTTCTGTTTACGACCACGTCTTTTTTTCCTTACTGTCCTTATTTGGAGGAGGTCTATCGACCTCCACGGATCCTGCCCTGGGTCGATTGGGCAGGTCTTTGTTGTTGGAAGGGAATTCCAGCGACTGAGGACGCGAACGAATGATTGTTTTGCATTGTGGGGTTGGAGAAAAAGATGTATCAGAAGAAATGCCTGTATTTGAAACTGAAGGATGTGGATCTTGAGATTTGTTGGACTGTATGGGAGGAACAGAGATGGGTGTAGAAGTTGATTCATCAACCTTTTTAACCATGGAGGGCAAAAGGCTTTTCATTTCTTTTGAAAACAATTCTCTTGGAGGTACAAAGAGATCTGTCTGCACTCCTACTGTAGTTGTGGAACGAAATGCAGCAGCATATGTCCGAGATGGAGTGGCGGACAGCAATTTCCGAGCCTCAGAATAACTAATGTTATGGGTCGTTTTCAAATGCTCCATCTCTCTTCCTCTAACCATTTTGGGCAAGAACAAAAGTAGGAAGGGTGGGAACCATTGCAGTTGACACAATGTGGGTCTGTGTGACACTCATAGGCATTGTGGTCCTTGCCACCACAATGAGCACATCAGGAAACCACGACAGGACGTCTTTGAGTGGCCAAACCACTGACACTGGAAACATCAAGAGGGTTTGGAATATACGGCCGTACCCTGCAAATTAGATAACCTGCCTTGATGGTGGCAGGTGCACGTGGTGATGCAAATGTCAAACCGAGGATATTTGTCGGCAGTGTAATTCCATCTTTGCGAGTGGAGATGCGCCACACTACAGAAACTCCTTGAGTGGAGAGACCAGCGAGAATCTCTGACTCAGGGACGTTCTTCAAGTCCCTCTCAACAATAACTCCTCGTGATGAATTCAAGGTAGCATGAGGGGTAACCTCAATAGGTACATCCCCAATTGCCTTTGAATTCAAGAGAAGTTCACTGTGTTGGGATGTGGATGTTTCAACCAATACGTCTCCAAATCGAAGCTTTTTTACTGACTTTGGAGAGCCAGCAATCCCTTCTGAATAAAAAGGGGGACATTTGCCCTATAGGTTTTTTCTTAAAGAGAATGTAATATGAGAAAATGGGGTACAGGTGTTACAGATGTTGAAGACTGCTGCTCAGAGTGTTCAAGATGTGGTCATTTACCCATTAACTGTTTTTTACTATTTTATTTAAATTTTTTGTTGGAGGATCCATAGGAAAAAAGGAAAATTTCAGTACCCACTGACCCCACCCACCATGGAGCCCTATGAGGAGACGCATTACAATGTCATGCAAGGACATTGCAACGCCAGGATTTCATGAGCACTATACCCAAACACCAGCATCAGACACAATGTCCACAACACCCATTGAGAACTTCCAACACTGTTACTTGGTTGACTCTAGCCCATGTGGACCAGCTGATTTACCCAAGGGTAGCCACCCAAAGACTGCCCGTCTACAGGAATTCAAGGCCAAAGTGGTGTGTTAGGGTTGGACCCCTCAACCACCAGGATCCTCTCCTCCCCTTCACAGGTCACCACAAACGGCAAACACGTGGGTGGATGTTTATTTCCCAGAGGAGGTAAACTGATGGAACAGAACCTTCCCTGGAGGTACCCTCACCACGAACAGGAATCCACACCGAGGGATTGATGTTGGAATCAACAGACAACTATAAAAATAATTTATCAGCTCTATATACACAGATCTACTAGTAGTAATTATTTAATAGTTGCTTTAACAGTCTGTAAAACAATGTGCAACAATACCCCATATTGTGCTTCACAGAACTGTTTTGTCTAACATTTTACTACTGAACTTATCAAAATATTTAAACCATGTTTTATCTTTAAATATAGTGAAAGCATGGATTTACAACTGTAGGAGGTAACACCTTAAAATTTCATCAGAATTCTCAATGATGCTTCACAATGTAAGCAAACACTTGAGCAGTGAATTCTGTTTTGGTTGCTATTATGTAACTGACTTGTTTAACAACATGTATTAAATAAAACAGTAATCTGTAATTGGTTCTTTGTTGTTACATCTAAGAATGTCAAGATGTTCCTTAGTTACTTAAAACTATGAAAACAAACTATTCAGTAGACTAGTGACAATTAACAAAGATAATTTCTACTACTACTAACTACAACCATTCATACTACATACACACTGTCATTCAATAATAGGGAAAATGTTTGTACCTTCATCACTGGTATTGGTTGAGAAGTGCTGATGGTCAAATGGTTAAGGGGATTCTGATGTGTAGAGTTCTGAGGGATAGCACTAGCTAACATAGTGTTGTGTGTCATGCCACTTGTTGAAACACCACCGGCAGGCATGCGTAGTGGTCCGGGACTGTTCAGGGTCACGTGGGGACCATTCATCACTCCTCCCTCAAGTTGTTGCTGTGTTTGGTAAGAATGCTGCAACTGTGACTGGGTGAACTTAGGTGGATGACTCTGTTGCTGCAGGTGTATTGGTATACTATTTGTTGTGATGGTGCCCAACAACTTACCCTGGGAGGTTACTAATCCACTTTTGTTGACCCCAGAGACCATGCTCCCTGCCGGATTAATGCCAATTGACATATTTGACCCACTGCTCAACAGAGTGTTCGGTAAAGCTGTTACGTTCACAGAGCTCATGGTGTGATTATGAGACACAGTAGACACCAGAGTCCCTGCTATACTACCAATTATACCAGGAGAGGACAAGTTTGAATGAGGACTCTGTACATGTAACACATTAGGATTAGAAATTGTGTGGTTGCTGGATATTCCTGTGTGACTCTTGGAACTTAGAAGTGCACCATGACCTGCCACTGCCTTGTTTTGTAGTAGATGAGATAACTGCTGTGGTCTAACACCAATATCTCCCTGGTTCAGTGGCGAATCCAGAGCACCATTCTGCATGTTCTGACCAGAGCGAGAGCTGGATGGCAACTGATAAGTCTGATCAGAACCCATATTTGAAGCATCTAACTCTTCTGGAAGTTCCTTCTCCAAATCCCACAGGTTTCCCAAATTAAAATCTGAAAAAAAAATATATAGATTTTTGTATATTAAAAATTACACAACCTCACTAATATTAACTTCTAGAGAAAAGCTTACAAAATAAAAAATCTTTACCTCAAACAATGTAAAGCCAAAAAAATCAAAGACAAACAAAGCTAAAATCTGGAATAAATACCAGTCCCATCATAGCATATGTAATATTAGGAAGTTGACTGTAAACAAAAACATACAGAGCAAGATTCTAAAAGCTATTTATTATACATCTTCTGAACACAGCACTCAATAAAATCAAATACTAACAGTACATACATGATATTCATGTATGATGGAAAACTGGAAAATTATTTATCACTATACCTTCTACTGGCTCAGCAGTAAGCCTAAGGGCTCACATTACTAAAACCAGGTTATGACAGCGGTAGGCACAGCACAAATAGCCCGTTGTGTAGATTTGTGCTTAACAAAAACAATGCCACAAGCATTTTCAGTGATAACATTATCCACATAAATATAATAGTACTGTCTGTTGTATGTCCATGTAACTACTATACAGGGTATGGATGGGACCATAACTGGTATGGAGGTTCATTAAGATATACACATTTTCAGTGATAACATTATCCACATAAATATAATAGTACTGTCTGTTGTATGTCCATGTAACTACTATACAGGGTGTGGATGGGACCATAACTGGTATGGAGGTTCATTAAGATATACACATTTTCAGTGATAACATAATCCACATAAATATAATAGTACTGTCTGTTGTATGTCCATGTAACTACTATACAGGGTGTGGATGGGATCATACCTGGTATAGAGGTTCATTAAGATATACACATTTTCAGTGATAACATTATCCACATAAATATAATAGTACTGTCTGTTGTATGTCCATGTAACTACTATACAGGGTGTGGATGGGACCATACCTGGTATAGAGGTTCATTAAGATATACACATTTTCAGTGATAACATTATCCACATAAATATAATAGTACTGTCTGTTGTATGTCCATGTAACTACTATACAGGGTGTGGATGGGACCATAACTGGTATGGAGGTTCATTAAGATATACACATTTTCAGTGATAACATTATCCACATAAATATAATAGTACTGTCTGTTGTATGTCCATGTAACTACTATACAGGGTGTGGATGGGACCATAACTGGTATGGAGGTTCATTAAGATATACACATTTTCAGTGATAACATTATCCACATAAATATAATAGTACTGTCTGTTGTATGTCCATGTAACTACTATACAGAGTATGGATGGGACCATAACTGGTATGGAGGTTCATTAAAAGATACACATTTTCAGTGATAACATTATCCACATAAATATAATAGTACTGTCTGTTGTATGTCCATGTAACTACTATACAGGGTGTGGATGGGACCATAACTGGTATGGAGGTTCATTAAGATGTACACATTTTCAGTTCTGAACTTTGTCTTACTTCCACTACGTCGCTCTCTGTTGATGGATATTAATCAAATTTAGCACGAAGATCTTTTGGGTCGATATGGAGGAACGAGCAAATTTTGGGTTTCATATTTTGCATTTTATACAATTATATATACAGAAGGCAACATTTCACATCCTAAAATACACTTTCAATAATTACCAACTTTCATAACTTATGTTCACTCGACAGATACTCTAGCTAATTTATTAATTACAACATGTTTTCAAAACAGCAATAATTATTCTAATGACACAAATACATTAGCAAATTTTCGGTGTTTACAGTGGTCTCCAGTGTTTACAGTGGTTTTATTTCTTTACGTAAAAATTACAGTTTTTGAATTAAAAAACAAGAACCAAACACCACAAAACTTTCATAAAAACAATGAAACATTTTATCTTGATTTCAGATGAGTTTTAAATTACTGTTTATAAAACTTTTAATAAATCTTACTTAACTCTGAATAGACCTTTAGGTAACAGTATCTAATGAGTTTTTATGGGTTTTTGGTCAGCTGACAAAGAATAAGTTTAGAATAAACGGTTATGGAACAAAAGCTGCTGCAGTTCAAATTTCCAATAACATATGTAACTTACGTAACAATTTAACCAAAACATTTGTTCATAAAACAAATAATCAAACTACACTAACAAAGCAATTCAGTTTGTATGTAGTAAACTCACAAATTAATACAAAAATACTCTGCGATGAAACAAATTTGTTACATTTCAAAGATTCACATGGAGAAAAGAATTTTTGTGTGATGTAATTTAATTAAATACATTCGCTAAAATTCTGGATTATACAGTAAACACCTGACAATTAATATATGTAAAAACACCTAGCTGTAAATAATTCATGACATAATAAACAAAGAATAAAAGATACATTTCCTTAACCCATCAAGTAATAACTTTTAACTTAAAGTAATTTATTAAAAACAACATCTAATAAAATGTGTAAAAGTTAAATAAAGAGAGAAAATCCCTAGTAGATGTAAGAGCAGAGTTTTTCAGTTATGTTTTTTTAATTTTAATTACACTAATATTTGAAAGGGTTACAATATATTATTTCATAACTTAGAGCACTGTAAATATGACAGATGGTATAAACTTAACAAGAAATAGGCTTAACAATAAATAACATAATTACAGATTTACTTCACTAACATTCAAGTAAATTGAAAATATAAAAACTGGGAAATATACATGGCAAATGTGATAAAATGTTTTTTTTAAATAATAAGAAAATCTTGCATACCTAAACAACCAGTAAAGTTTTGAAACAGTTACTGTTTACTGTTAAAATATGAAAACACTAAACATCCCTGATATGTAGTGTTCATGATTGTCAATCTCCCAATTTTTCTGACATGTATCTAGGAACCTTGTTCCAAAACACACTTGAATCTTTTGCTGAAATGTTAAAAGTAGCAACTTCCTTATACAGTTTCAGCACAGCTTTTGTTCACTTACAAAATGTTTAATAAACACCCCAAGAAACAGTAACCAAATGAATGTTTGATAAACAAACACTCGAAAGAAACAGTTACCAACTGAGTGTTTGTTATATACTCAAAAAAACACAGACCCACTGAATGAATATTAATTTAACACATTTAATACAATATCCAGAAGTGACTGTGGTTCACATTTTCTTTCAATTTATAAACTAAGCACACAACAAAATCTATACTATCAATGACAACAGATGTCGATGAGTTATATCTGTAGAAAAACATCACAAAAAAAACTGTGTGTGACCACAAGCAGTAAAATATTTAAATATCTATATTAGAATTATAAGTAAATATGTAGAAAATTTAAATTATAATTTTCACAGTAATTAATACTGAAATATTGAATGTTTCAAGATTTGCAAAACTTATTTCTAAACATTTTAAAATCACTTCATGTTCACTTATAAGTTGAAAAACGGTAAAATAAATTCATCAAGTTTTGTATCAAAACTTTCCACTCAGTATTTTAAACAAACCATTACTAGTTGGTAAAAATATATTCTTTATCACAACTAGTTCTCAAATACAGTAACCTCACTGGGCTGGTACTTCTCAGCCCCAAATCCCTGAACCAGTACCAGTCCACAAAATTGGTGAATGAAAAAAAATGATTTTAAAATATAGCTACTTAAATATATTACTTTACTAAGTTATTTAAAAAGTTCATACTGTGGAAAGTACTTGTAAAATCTGTGATCAGAACCTCTCAACAGGAGAGGCTGGGAACCATTCACTAGGGCATAAATCTGACATGATTACTGATTTCATGCCTAAATAACAGACTCAAAAATGAGTAACAAACCAGTACCTCAAGAGAATCTGTACAATCAAATGGAAGTTTATGATTCAGTCCTGACTGCTTTGTAAATCTGCAGTTGAAACATTTGATAGCACACAACAGTGTACTCAAAGAAATAGAAAACTACCACATTTAGTGAAGAACTACTGTTTAGTTTCTGAAGAGAGATGACCTGACACAGCCTTCAGCACAAGGGTGAGCCACTGTTGGTTTCTTTTGACATGCTTAAATCTATTTAGTTAGAAAACGGTTACAATCATTGGTATTTCTCGTTTTCTAAGCGGCATAGAAACACCAATGCGATCGATCGTTCACAAGAAGAAAAAAAAGAGGCCTCGTTCACCAGATTGTCTTGTTTCTGGCAAATCTAAAAGGACTAAAACTGTGAATCAAAAGTTAGGAAGAGTATAGTGCAAAATATCCGTCATTGCATCAAAAGTCAGTGACAGTCGTGCATTTTGTACAGTTTGTCACATCGATTTTTCTGTGGCGCATGGCGGATAAACGATTGTTCCAGACATACAAAATCGGCATCTCACCAACAAAAGGCTGAGGCGAAGACAAAAACGAGGCAGATAACAACATTTATAAATAAGAATTCAGAATATGAAACCATAAATGCAGAAGTGATGTTCACGCAATTCGTCATTGCTCATAATTTACCCCTAGCTGTAGCTGATCATGCAAATCATTTATTCAGAAAAAATATTCCCAGACTCTGATATAGCGAAAAAATATGGCTAATAAATGAGCAATATATAGCAGTAATAAATAATAATAATTATAATAATAATAAACAGCTTAGAGACATTGGTCAGGCCTAGTAGCCGCAAATGATAAAGGGCTCTGTCTACAATCATTACTCAGCCATTTGAAATAGTTGACATCTCTGTATCTACACACTTTCAATTTTGTTAGTTATTTTAATAGAAGATACTACCAAAAATAATTAAAGTATTATTTGAAGGTACTGAAAATGTCGATTATCCAATGGGATGGATGATGGCACCATGTGAGAATCAGAAGAGGAAGAAAGAAAGGTTCAAGGAAGAACTTCGGAAGAATGTAATGCAACAGTTCTGGACAAATAGTCACGTAAAGGAGAATGGCCGGTTTATTGTATTACCATGTATAAAAGTTTCAGTAAATTTTGTAAGATTGACACACACACAAATTTCCAAAAAATGTTTAATACAATGATTGTTGTTTACTGTATTTAGAAACTACTCAATAGAATATGTAGAACTGTGTAACAAAATTTATTTTCTTCAGTTTAACCTTTCAAAATTGGTTATATATTATATTTGACAAATATAGTAGGTAATTCTTAGCCTTAATCAAAGTCCCTAAATGACCAGAAGGTCCACTGACCCTTGAAGGTACTTCACAGTTTCAGTATATTTTCCACTGAATTAAAATAAAAACTTTGTGATTTATAAAATTTTAATCAGATAAGAAATTATAAATTTTTAACATAATAAATTTAATAACTGAGAGAATAAATAAATGGAAAAGCTTTGTCATCAACATTCTGTTTTCTGGTAGTCTAAGAGAGTGGAATGTTTCAAACCAGTCCAGTGTACATGTCAGAAACATTCTGACCGTAAGAGTTATGACCACGTATTGTCCTGCATATATATTAGCTTTCTTTGACTGTCAATTAACCAAAAGAAATTTGTTTACTACTTCTCTTACAATTGATTCAAACTTATGTACCACATGTACGCTGCATTTCATGTATTTCACTGTCAACGTTTCTCGAGGGCTTACCCCTTGAATAAAGTTCAGTGTGGTTTTGTGTTGACATATCAGTGTATAAAATAGAAGTAGACAGGTAACAAAAATCATATTTGAATACCAATTCTTATTCAATGAGATTTTCTACAAAGATTTTGATTTTATTAGGATGAACTAACTGAAACAAAGCTTCTGTGTTCAGTTGTTAAGGTTTAATAATGAAAGGAAATTATAAAACAGAATGATAGAAAATACAACACACTGCACTTTAAATGCTCCAAATGACCATCCGAGATTTCTTAGTTTACCGAGTTTAATACCCTACCAGCCTTGGGCAGCAAGTTTAAACACAGAAAGTGGAAATCTTTAACAGATGAAGTTCTGAAAAAGTAACATAAAAAAGTCAGATACATCGAGTTTCTCAAATGTAACATTACACCTCATTCATTTTGATATATATTGGTAATATTCTTAACGACTGGCTGCCACCTTAACAGATATCAACTGTGAACTACGCTGCTTTAAATTTATTTTGTAAATTAGTAACTGTGTATTCATAACAGTTCTATAACCTTGACTACGAAATACGTTTATTCTAATGTATGTCAACCATAGTTTTATTGGTAAAACCATCCACTGACCAATGATATTAACTCTGCAGAAGCCTGAATATGACAGTAGTTATTACCATAACATCTGTGTAGAAGTCTTAATGCGACAGTAGTTATTACCATTAAGTCCCTGTACATATTTGAATATGACAGTGGTTATAACCATTAAGTCTGTGTAGAAGTTGAAACGTGACAGTGGTTATAACCATAACATCCGTGTAGGAAACTGAACATGACAGCAGCTATTACCATAAGATCTGTGCAAAAGTTTATACATGATAGGCGGCTGTTACCACAACGTCTGTAGAAACTTGAATGTGGCAACTGTTGTTACCATAATGTCTGTGTAGAAGTCTCAACATGACAGTGACCATTACGATGACATCTGTTTATAAGTTAAAATGTGACAGTGGTTATTACCATAACTTCTATGTAAAAGTTTGAACATGACTGGTTATCACCATAACTTCTATGTAAAAGTTTCAACATGACTGGTTATCACCATAACTTCTATGTAAAAGTTTCAACATGACTGGTTATCACCATAACTTCTATGTAAAAGTTTGAACATGACTGGTTATCACCATAACTTCTATGTAAAAGTTTGAACATGACTGGTTATTACCATAACTTCTATGTAAAAGTTTGAACATGACTGGTTATTACCATAACTTCTATGTAAAAGTTTGAACATGACTGGTTATTACCATAACTTCTATGTAAAAGTTTCAACATGACTGGTTATTACCATAACTTCTATGTAAAAGTTTCAACATGACTGGTTATTACCATAACTTCAATGTAAAAGTTTGAACATGACTTACTACAACTGAATATTTTTGGATTTTTGCCTTAAAAACTAAGATCCATTTTGATATATTCTCATAAAATATTAAAATAAAAACATTCGTTATGGGGACAGATGACTCTTACAATTTTGCCAGGTTTAATTTTAAGTAAAATTCAGCATTACTTCCTAGAAGGATGTAAACCTAAAATTACTAGAATGTTGAATTTGGTAAATTGTAAATCTCATTGGTTTCCTTCAATTCTAAGTAATTTTACTTATAAACTAAACACTTAAAATTTTTAATGATAGCCTTACTACTCTGACTGTAAACCAACATTTTCATACTATAGAGAAGTTAAACCTTGAACAAAACGAGTGAACCTTTGAACAGAGTTTTTAATCGGGCTTACATATCTAGATCTGTTTATTATCAGAACAAAAATTATTTGTAATCTTTGGATCATCACCTTGATGTAATGAACTCGTCATGAAAGTTCAGCAAAGTTGGAGACAGAAACCCAACACTTTACATATGTTTGAATATTAAAAGTTAACGTTGGAGTTAACTGAACCAGTCAATGTCAGGGAGTGTTTGTTAGTTACAGTTTCTAGCCAAGTCAAGTGTTACTGTAACAGTGTTCAAAATTGTTGTGTTCATTATAGTAGGAAGTTTCAAGAGATATTTTAGTGCAATTGTGATCAAGGCATACAAGTGAAAGTAGCCTACAAATATTAAAGAAATAATTTCATAAATACATCTCAGACAACACTTATTTTGCTAAATAATCATAAAAAAAGAATTTGCAGAAGAAAGAAGTCTGTTACAACAGCATCAAAGCACCATCTTATCCAGCCCAAATTTGAAACTGAAGATAAAATTACATCTTCCATGTACTTGTTGCACTACAAATGTGAATTTCTTAAACTAGAAAGTTGTGACAATGTGATAACATATAGTGCAACACAAGTGTGTTAAAGTTATAATTTTTTTAATTTGCGACTGTGAAGCTATAAACGCAATAGCCTGATCTTCTAATGAACACAAACCAGTGATGCTTGTATGTCCACCTCAATACCTGACAGGTCTTCCAGTGCAACAGTTGGGTTCTTCTAATGAATATGAACCAGTAATATGGCGTGCATTATATTTCAGTGCAAGATAGTTGGGTTCTTCCAGAGAATATGAACAAGTAATATGGCCATATGTATATTTCAGTGCAAGATAGTTGGGTTTTTCCAGAGAATATGAACAAGTGATATGTTTTATTTTCTGCTTCATAAAATGCAGGTTAAGAAAACTGTTTACAGATACTCTCAATATGCAACTATAACCTTTAAAATAATGTACAGAAAAATCAAACACTGTGATTCAATACAAGGTAAGATATACTAGAAAGAACTCATGGTTATAATAAAACAGTCATCAGTACTAGAAAGAACTCATGGTTATAATAAAACAGTCATCAGTACCAGAAAGAACTCATGGTTATAATAAAACAGTCATCAGTACAACTTTCAAATATGTTTGGCAACTGTTTACATTTTTGGGGTAAGTACCACCTTACAAAAAATATATTCCTTTTAAAAGCTCCTAAATGCTCACTTGTCCTAAAGCGATATATCAAACAGTATCTTACGAGACCAATATGTAAATGATAAACTCTCAAAAGTAATTTCTGAACATTTAACTCATTGGGATTTAGAGTTATTTGATAGAAAAGTCTCAGCAATAGCTCAGTAAGTGAAGGTCCTGTTCATAATATTGGTCTTTCACCTTGTGCCAATGATTGTCATTACGTTGCATGGCATACAAGTAAACATATTTCAGGCTGCGAAACTTATAATGGATTAGATAAGATCTCTGAAGAAATTCTAAATAAAAGCAAAGAATGTATAATGTCATGCCAACCTCACTTTATACCTGATGCGTCTTGTCAATCTCACTATACCTGATGCGTCATGCCAACCTCACTATACCTGATGCGTCATGCCAACCTCACTATACCTGATGCGTCATGCCAACCTCACTATACCTGATGCGTCATGCCAGCCTCACTTTATACCTGATGCGTCATGCCAACCTCACTATACCTGATGCGTCATGTCAACCTCACTATACCTGATGCGTCATGTCAACCTCACTATACCTGATGCGTCTTGTCAACCTCACTATACCTGATGCGTCTTGTCAACCTTACTATACCTGATGCATCTTGTCAGCCTTACTATACCTGATGCGTCTTGTCAGCCTCACTATACCTGATGCATCTTGTCAGCCTCACTATACCTGATGTGTCTTTGTCAGCCTTACTATACCTGATGCGTCATGTCGGCCTTACTATGCCTGATGTTGATGCGTCAACCTTACTATACCTGGTGCGTCTTGTCGGCCTTACTTTACCTGATGCGTCATGCCAACCTTACTTTATGCCTGATGCGTCATGTCGGCCTTACTATACCTGATGCGTCATGTCAACCCTCACTATGCCTGATCGTCATGTCAGCCTCACTTTATACCTGGTGGTCTTGTCAACCTCACTATACCTGATCGTCTTGTCAGCCTCACTTTATACCTGGTGTGTCATGTCGGCCTCACTATACCTGATGGCTGTCATGTCAACCTTACTATACCTGATGTGTCTTGTCAACCTTACTATGCCTGATGCGTCTTGTCAACCTTACTACCTGATGTATGTCAACCTTACTATACCTGATCGCGTCATGTCGGCCTTGCACTATACCTGATGGTCATGCCAACCTTACTATACCTGATGCGTCATGTCGGCCTTACTATACCTGATGCGTCTTGTCAACCTACTACCATACCTGATGCGTCTTGTCAGCCTCACTTATGCCTGATGATGCTTTGTCGTGCCTCACTATACTGCCTGGTGCGTCATGTCAGCCTTACTATGCCTGATTATGTCTTGTCAACCTTGCATACTGATTGCATCTTGTCAGCCTTACTTTATACCTGATCGCGTCATGTCAGGCCTTTGCTATGCGCAGTCGTCATGTCGGCCTCACTTTATGCCTGATCGTCTTGTCGGCCTCACACTATACCTGATCGGTCTTGTCAGCCTCACTTTATGCCTGATCGTCATGTCAGCCTTACTATACCTGATCGTCATGTCAGCCTCACTGTATGATGTCGTCATGTCGGCCTTACTATGCCTGATGCCTCATGTCAGCCTCACTTTATGCCTGATGCGTCAGTGTCGGCCTTCTATACCTGATGCGTCATGTCGGCCTCACTATAGCCTGATGGTCTTGTCGCAGCCTCACTATACCTGATCTGGTCGTGTCGGCCTTACTATACCTGGTCGTCATGTCAACCTTACTATACCTGATGCGTCTTGTCAACCTTACTATACCTGATGTGCATCTTGTCAACCTCACTATACCTGATGTCGTCTTGTCGGCCTCACTATACCGATGATGTCTTGTCGGCCTTACTATACCTGATGCGTCATGTCAAGTACCTGATGCGTCTTGTCAACCTTACTATACCTGATGCGTCATGTCAACCTTACTATACCTGATGCGTCATGTCAACCTTACTATACCTGATGCGTCATGCCAACCTTACTATACCTGATGCATCATGTCAACCTTACTATACCTGATGCATCTTGTCAACCTTACTATACCTGATGCATCTTGTCAACCTTACTATACCTGATGCATCATGTCAACCTTACTATACCTGATGCATCATGTCAACCTTACTATACCTGATGCATCATGCCAACCTTACTATACCTGCTGTGTCCACTGCTTTTCTGCCAAACAGCAGACTGACTAGGATGTGATACAGTGGTGGTTAAGTCAATTAACATCAACAAAGTGCTTTACAACAACTGTTACTGTGTTAAGTTGGTGAAGTATAACTCGTAAATTTCACATCACATAAGGACTAAGGTAACGTTTTCTTCACACTTAATTTTAACACCACATCTTATTATGTATTATTTTATTCAGTTCACCTTCCCATTACGTGGTACAAATAGAAAACTAGAAAGCCAGTCTCCTAGATTACACAAATATTCTGGTATGTTTGAGATAAACAAAGAATCCATAACAGGTCAGAATAAGCCAGGGAATAAGAAAATATTCAAAGTATATATATTTTATAATTACATAAATTACACTTTCAGAGATCAGTCCAAAGTCTAGAAAGTATATATCATGACAAAAATAAAAAAAATCAGAATTACACATACAAAATAATAATAATAATAAACAAACAATGTTTGTTTTGTAAATTATCTGTAATAATATATGGAGAAAAGTTGAGGGTACTTAATTTCTGGTCTAAGCCAGAGGGACCACAAAATCTTTTTTTGGAACCTACCCATCTCTCATAAAAAAGAATATTTATCCGTAAGCACTGCTACTTAACAACCATTGTGATAGAAGTCTGTGTCTGAACAATTACCCTGTTCCCAACCCATATTATTTAACAAACAACTAAGTATTTTAAGAATATTTTACTAAAACTTTTCATATGTTTGATATTTTAATAAAATGGATTATTTATTTCATGAACAAAATGCTCTTCAATCAAGAATACAACAGTCAGTGATGTCGAGAAAACCAGCTTGAGAAATATATATGTAAAACAGCTCATTTGGGTTGAGAAAATATTTTACGTAGAGGAGCGAACAACGTGAACCTGATGATGACGAAGAAGGTCGAAGCGTTGTTCGCTTCTCTATGTAAAATATTTCTCAACCTAACAAGCCGCTTTTATGTATATACAACAGTGTTGTGTAAAAATTATTCACGTTTGTAAAGTTTGATACAGACTGATTTTTTGTGACACTAGAAACCTCCAGGAATACTTCTGTAACAATACAATAACAACTAAGTACATGAAACAGTAGAGCACAATGACAAACCAGCCAGATGACAGAAATCCTTTTTATAACAAGGAATACAGCTTTAAGTCTACTGTATTCAAACAACATAAAGACAATGTCTTCTTACTCACAGATAAAATCATAACCAGCAGGTTCAAATTGATATTACCCCAAAATAATTTCAAGATATTCCACGACACATGATAAAGGTAATATTTAAGCCATTTTGAAGGGTGAGGCCATTGGTGATTTACAAATTGAGCTCTGCTACGTTTGTATGATTTATTGGTGTTTGACCATCACAACCGATAAATTACGAAATGACACATTTTAAAGAATATGAAATACATTCATACTCAATAAAAACAAAATAAAACAGAAGCTTGTTAAACAAAAGTTCAAAGCTTTACAAACTAGAAAGTAACATACAATAAATCATAATTTTCCACCCTGGAACAGACAGTACTCCGAAAATGTTTAGTACATTTTGTGTAGTTTAGTTACATTTTTCCTCACATGAGTGTTATGTTGAATATCTAAATTAATAAAATATTTCTAATGAACTTTAATTGTTTCATTAATTCTTAATACTACAAAAAAAACATAATTAATCTAGACTGTGTGTCAGACTGAAAGAAAAATATTAAATTTGTTTAATACAGAACATACCATTATATTAGTAACTATTACAACATTTAGTATTCTATAGTAAATGTTATTACAGTAAAAAGTTAAATAACTTCAATATATATTGCAGGATTATCTAAGTTCTATCAGTAGTGTGAACACTGAATACAAAATCAATTTTAACAATAATCAATTCTGTTGTCCCCTTATATCTTCTACTGTTTTAATAATACAACATAAAATTGTCCTTTCTCTATACATCGATGGGCTGTGTAACATTGTAAACTCTTTACTATAGTTTGAATAATCCAACAAAGTGTTATTTGAAATGAGAAACTACTGCTGTTTCTTTCTAATGTTTATTTTTAATGTGTTTTCTTCAATTTTTGTAAAATCCTAGGGCTTTCCAACTTCACTATAAAATTGTGGTTCCTGTTACTAAAGCCTGACAAAATTTATTTCTATTTGAATAATTCAAAATAAGTAATAACAAATAATTAAAAATAAATATGCAAGCACAGAATTACAAGTTTCAGTTTATGCAAAATGTTATGACAGGAAACTACAAACATAGCAAGAGAGAAATTAAAAATAATTGTGTTAAGCCCCTATCAAATGTATACTCAACCAGTGTTTATATTTTTATGTAACAGAAAAGGCAGCATACATTTTTTAGGATGTCTTATCATACTAAAAATTATAACATTTATAATCTCACTACAGCAGCCATGTTGGTGATGAATATAGTTGGTTAAAATATTATACAAGACATTTAGTTCATAATCGAAACCTAAATCCAATATTGATAGTGTTAGGTTCATCCACCTGTTCAAACCTAAACAGTTGCATAAATGGTTGAAACTTCCTTAAATAAACTTACACATGTATAGGAGCTATCAAGCTTTCAGTTTCGATAATAAATCTTTTAATTACATGAATAAACAGCTTATCACACCAAATTAACCCTACGTCAGAATAACTCAATCCAAACTGTTTGTAATTTAATTCAAACTTATATCCCACAAATTGAAAACTGACGAGCAAAGACCGTAATTAAAATACTGTAACTAACAATCATGCCATATAGTATTCAGTCGTAAGCCTTGCTTACCTGTGCCATCCGATGTTGACAGCGTTGGTTCAGATAATTTTTGCCGTTTATTTGGTGGCCTTCCGTCTACAAGATCAGCCATTTTGCTCAGTTTAAAGGTATCTTCGTAGCTTAACAACTATGAACTAAATAACCTGTGCATAAAGCTAACGTTGTTAATACGCTTGTTATCAATATCAGTTATGCCAGGTTCTTGCATTAACCTGGTTGAATAAGTTTGTCTGGCACATTAAATATTTTAATCTTTGTCAAATGTCGTTCACTGTTTGATAATTAAATGTCAAAAATTCAAGGAGCGTTACAATACATGGAAATGCAGACTGTGCTGTGCACATGTCCGATTTCAGGCCATTTTATGTCGATTTGACGTCGTGATTGTCTTTAACGCATCTCGATCAGCCCCACCTCCATCAAATCAAACTAGCCACAGCGTTTCGGCTTGTAGATCCTGTGTACGGTATGGCTCTGCTTATGTTGACTGGCAATGTGGCATCGAAAGACGCTTATCTTTAGACTTCACGTACCAGGGGCTACATTAGAAACTTTAAACACGATTTAATCCGTTCAAAATAAAGTACATTTTCTTACAGTAAACTCTCCTTATAACTAGATATCTAAACTCTAGCTATGGTTGATATTTAAAAAACAATTGGTAAATACGAAAGACTTCTCTACATCTATCGCTGAATATTCCCGAAACAAACTAATATGGCGGCTGTTGATGGAAAGTTTTTCTATGCTTGTCACATACAACCAGGGAGAAGAGCGACTGTAAATGGTTCACGCCGGAAGCTTGTACTTGATTGGATAACAAAAGGCACGTGATAAAAATTTTCTACTCTTATAGGCAGATTTATTTCTTCCTCCTTTGTCTCTGCGCCGGTGGAGGTTAATAATATATATATATATACACATATATTACATCCAGATATTTTATAAATAGTGAAGTCTTTGATATATTTTAGTCAGACTTTTACATAATTTAATTAAATGAAGATATTGGAATGAAAAGTATTTAACATAAGCATTTTAAATTAAACTTGATGATTTTAAAATTAAATTATACATAATATATATTGAAACTCATATGTGAAAACAAAAAGTGAAATATTTACTTCGTGTTTAACAGTTCCATGGAAGTGAGCTCTTAAGTCTATAACGTTAAAATTATAGGTTCAATACCTGCTTGTACAGATCTTATATCTCATTTGTACTTTTGAGCTAAACAAATAAAAACAATTTTGTTTATAAAGAAAAATATGTGAGTTGTACCTACTAATAGTACAATGTTTTCGGCTTCATAGATGCTATGTAATAAATTCAAATAAACAATAGAATTGTCTCTCGATTAGTTGTCGATATGGTCACCCAGGACTAATACGCAACACAAATACACCAATATTCATTTGAGCGATAACGTTCGTTACATAAAATTTATACTGCTGGTAAAGTCATAAAGCCGAAACGTTGTGGAATAAAATTTTCGAAAGATACTCTGGAGTCCACTGTATTTTATTTATAATTATTAATTATTATTGTTACAGATTGTAAAGACAATGATAGGTAATTATTAATTAAACTTATGTAATATTAGGCTATTAACATTTACAATGACTGATGTTTGATAACCGTAACCTTACTGAAAGTATTTAAGAATAAAGTGTTATTTATTGTATGTGTGTTGCTTTGGGTGTAAATAAAATCTTGCTTGTTCCATTGGTGACGTTTTTAGTTTTAAAGTAATTCCTCGCGATTCGTTATGTTTCTTCACAGCTGCAGAGGATGTGCATGATATTATTTGTTTTATAAGTTGTTTCCAGTGAGTGAGCGATAATTTTACGGACATACAACATTAAAATTCCAGGTTTGACTCGCTGCGGTGAACAGAACACAACAGCACATTGTGCTCTTTGTGCTAAAACAAAATGAACAAATTTTTTAAGGACAAAAACAAATGTCGTATTACAAAAAAACAGTGATACATAATGTTCTATAAAACATGTTTCAGTATATGTTCGTGTTATGAACCAGATAACAAAATGATAATTTAGTGTTGTTGTACGTTTTGTCAAAATTAGATAAGCCTCTGTAAACATTGCTCAAAATATAAATTTTGTTACGTTGTATTCATGTTGTGAAAAAAAAATCTTAATGATTGGGTAGTATCAATG